>NW_007378292.1:0-26969 GCF_000475195.1 Diaphorina citri | reverse complement strand
CGCTCTTCCGATCTGGGATGATAGGTAAGGGGTAGGAGATGTAGGGGTGTGTGCAGTGTGCACTAAGGTTGGGAGTGGATGAGGATGGTAGGTAAATGGGTGGGATTGGGGAGGGGGATTCCTACCTACTAAGGGGATGAGGGGATACATAAAGGGTAGGAGGGAGTTGAAGAGTTTTTAGATAAGGGGTGGCTGGTGGAGGGGTAGATAGGTAGGGGGTGGATGAGGGTGGTAGGTAAATGGGTGGGATTGGGGAGGGGGATTCCTAGTTGCTAGTCAAATATAAACGTGTGAGACGGGAATACGAAATGAGGTACGTTACCTTCTATTTATTCTGCCCTGTAGGTATAGGTACAGGGTGTTGAAAAATAAAGGCAGGTAGATACTTACCTAAAATACTAACAGGTAGAAAAAATACGGATCGCCAGCCTAATATAGAGAGCTTGGTTGGTATAGCATGTCTGCCTAATAGTAAGCGCTAGGCCGCGGGTTCGATTTCCGCCCAGGGCTGATTTTATCTTGAACGGATATGGCTCGTTCTCGGAACGGCTGGCTTTCTCCTATACTCCTATCCTGTCTTCGTTCTCTCTTCGATTTCGGGACGATAAGACCTTATGACCTTATCAATTTGGTACAGTTCCCTCTGTCAAACCTCTTGAAAAAAATCCAGGGCTGCTAGAGAATATATTATTATTTGGTAGCTTTATCGCCAAAATTCTACTGAAACACCCGGTAAGTTCTGTTTCAAAATGGCGAAGGAGGGGGAAGGGAGGGGAGGGTACCACGTTGCAAAATGTTTTCCGTTTATTCAGTTTCTCGGCGAGTTGTTCGATGTCTTATCTTTCTGGTCGGACATAAATTATAGAGAGAAAACCCGGAGAGAGTTCAAAACACCACCGAGGAATAGATGTAAGAAGAGGAAGAGGAGGAGGAGGAGGAGAAGATAAAAGAAGAGGAGTAGGAAGGAAAAGAGAACGGAGAGTTTATAGAAAAAGGAGGGAAAAAGAGGAGGAGGAAGAAGAAGAAGAAGAAGTAGTAGAAGAAAAAGAGGAGGAGGAGGAGGAGGAGGAGGAGTAGAAAGGAGAAGAAGGGAGTTTTGAACACCAACAAGGAATAGAAAAAGGGGAGGATGAGGAAGAAAAAGAGGAAGAGATAGGGAAGGTAAGAAAACAAGGAATAAAATAAGATGAGAAGAGAGAGAGGAAATGAAGGAAGATAAATGAAAAGGAGAAGAGAAGGAAGAAGACAGGGGAAGAGGAGGAGAAGTTAAAATAATAGGAGAAAGAGACGAAAAGAGACAAAGGAGGTTAAACACCACTGAGGACTAAGGAAGAGAAAAAGAAGATGAGAAGAAGAAGAAGGAAAAGAAAAAGAAGAAGAAAGAGAAGGGAAGCTGAAACATCACGAAGGAATAGAATAAGAAAGAAAACCAGAGACAGAAAGGAGGAAGAGGAAGAGCTGAAGAAGAAAAAGGTAGAAAAGGTAACTCTGGAACGGTTGGTTCCTCTTTCCTCATCTCCTTTTTGTAAGACCAGGCCTGATTAGAAAACCTTTGTCCTATCCCTTCTCCTTCTCTTTCAGAATTTGAAATCCAGGCCTGATAGAGAGTTTGAAAACTTTTCAAAAAGCACAAGTACTCGTAGGCAGAAACAGCTAAAGACCCCATAGTCCCCATACCCTCCTAATGTTGTTACTCAAAGTTTTCGTTTTGTTAAAAGCTTTTAGCGATTTCATCCCTTTCATCAATGTCTATTACTCAATTATTAATAGGTATTATTACCATTATTACTCTATTTATTTATTCTATCATTATCTACTGTATGAAGTTACTCTATTATTATTGCAAAACATTAAATTTCGTCAAAATCAATTGCTATTAAGTTCACTTTTGAGATGCACTTGAATTTTATTGCAATAATTGCGACAGTTGAGCGGGTCTTTCCAAGAAGGGCTCAAAGAGTAGATGCGGATCAAGTTTCGAATAAAACAGCTTTGAAGGTTTTGATTTGTATTGAAAAATATTGAAGATTTTCACAAAAAAAAAACTCGTGATATCTTGATGAATAATAGTGATATCAACATGATTCTTTTTATTTTTTGGAACTGACTCTAAACACAACTATCCGACTTGGAGGAAAGAGCCGTTCTACCGCAAAAGGACCTAATAAAAATTAATAAGTAGGGTTAGGCTTTTCCTAGAAGAACCCTTCTTATATAAAAGCGTTCAATAATTTAAATTGACAAAAGGGATGCGACAGGGAGATGTTTTGCTTCCCTAAGTGTTGTTCATAATTTTATCTGTAGCTTTTATTGCGTCATTTCATTGACTTTAATGTTCTTTTGTTGGAAATTTTAAATCTTAAAGCGTACTTAGTTGGAGTTGGATTACTTTTAAGTTGAGAAATCTCCGACAGTGGCTTTATTTATGTAGGTATCTATATTTCCCCCCTTCTTCGTTTGAAGAAGAAAATGTCAAAGGAAAACTAACAGCCCTTCGGAATAACTCAATATCTTTTTTGCGTCCCCGATTCAGCAATTTCTTGTCACTTCAAATCAATCTGAAAAGCTTCTTTTTCTTTTTTTCTGCTTCTTCTTCCTCTACTTCTCCTCCTCCTCCTCCTCATTCTTCTAGTTTTTCTTCTCGTAGGTATTTTCTCTTCCTTCTTCTTCCCCCCCTTCTTTTTTGTATTTTATCTTCAATTTCAAAATCCCTCACTCTCCCTCTTTTTATTATATTTTTAGTTTACTTTTCAAGTCCTGAGGGAATTCTATGTGTGTGTGGATTTCCCTCCAATACAAACCCTCTACAAAAAGAAACGTATTAAGGCATTCCCTTATTCCTAAGAGTAGGTTGGTATATATTTCGAGATGAGGTAAGTATAGGTACCTATGTACGTATTTTGTGTAGGTATACGTATTTTGTAGGTATATCTGTGTATTTTGTAACAATAAGTACCTATACCTATGTAGAAAAAATGTGGTAGGTTCTGAATTTCTGATACCTACATATAGAGTGATGGAAAAAAAGTTATCAAAGGGAGTGAGAGAGAACTTCAGAAGGAACAAGCTGGGTCCGTCCCTCCGGGAATTTTTTAGCCTATAGTTTATTCGATCGTGATTAAAGAAAATCAGTACCTATGTACCTACCTAAATTGCTTAATATTCAGTTTATTTATATTCTTGATCTGATTTTTCGATTTTACTTTCATGTAATGATTTAAAATCAAGACTAGAGCCCGTTCTCCCCGGGAAGAAGAAAGAGAGGGGGAGGAGGAGAAGAAGGAGAAGAAAAAGAAGGAGGGAGAGAGAGTTGTACCCAGTTATATGGGACGCAATTTTTCAAAGTGCATTTTTTTTTTCTCCAATTCCATCAAAACAACGTTTGACACTAACATGCTATGAAGTACAGTGCTGCTGGCATTTTCCAAGATTGCACTTTTCAACGTAGGGAGGGAGGAAGAGAGCTAAGGGGGATGGAGGTAGGGTGGGAGAAAGGGAGAGAGAAAGGAGGAAAGTGAAGGGAGGTGGAGGAAGGGAGGGAGAGAGAGGGGGAATAGGAGATAGAGGGAAGGGAGAGTAGGGAGAGAAAGAGGAATGATAGCCAAGGGAGAGAGAGAGAGAGAGAGGGGGGGAGGGAGAGAGAGAGAGTCATTGTGATTGATGTGGTTTTAATGAACACATTCCAATCCCTAGTCTATCAGTGGAGAAGACAAGAAGCCAAACTAAAACTAAAAAAAAAAAAATATCGAAAGAAGTAAGGAGAGTTTTTTTTCGAGAGGTTTGATAGAGGGAACTATACACTATACTATAATTGCTGAGGTCTCACTTTCCCTAAAGCGGAGCTCCCAGAACTAGATTCGTAGAAGCTCAACCCATCCTTTGGGGCTGGCCAGCCCCTACACCTAAGCCTCAATTTGGGCTTTTTGTGTGTGGGGTTAAGCTGTTTCCTAGCTAAGCTCGAAGATCCGAGCGATCTTCAGGAGCTTTTTAGTTAGGTTGTGTGGTTGTGTCTATGGATATCTTGCTGAGGGTTGGCTAACCCTACAGTAAGTCCTCATATTATTAGGGAGTTGCATTCGAAGATGACATGAGTAGCTGTCTCCTCGCACTCCCCCCAGAACTAACCTCTTCTGTTTAGGATAAAATCCGGGCCGAGCGGATATTGAACCCGTAACGGGAAGGCAGACGCACTCATCATACTAACAACTAGCTAACTAGGCTGATGGCTCTGTTAACTGTTACATATTAGGTATGTAGACGCACATTTTTCAATATGTAGGTAGTAGGTACCTTCTTTAAACAAATGTCAGTATAGTACATCCTCCACTGGAAAACTTGCGAAGGTCGAAACAAAAAAAAAGTTGCAATCAAAAAAACTCTGAAACCCTGACAACTCCGAAACTAATATCCTCTGACAGTTTCTCATGCTCTCATTAGGAGAGAAAATGCAGGGGTAACAAAAAGTGCACCCTACATTCTAATGAAAATGCACCCAATGTCTTATTGGAAAATGAAACCTTACAATGTCTTATTGGAAAATGAAACCTTACATCCAATACAAACCCTCTACAAAAAGAAACGTATTAAGGCATTCCCTTATTCCTAAGAGTAGGTTGGTATGTATTTTAAGATGAGGTAGGTATACATAGGTACCTATGTACGTATTTTGTGTAGGTATACGTATTTTATAGGTATACATATCTGTGTATTTTGTAACAATAAGTACCTATACCTACCTACGTAGAAAAAATGTGGTAGGTTCTGAATTTCTTATACCTTACATATAGAGTGATGGTGCAAAACAGACATGACTGGAGACAACTGACAAGAAACGTCGACCCCGCTTGAGCGGGATTAAAGACGAAGTGAAAGAAGAAGAAGACACCCCAACACCTAGAGATTTGGAAGGTAACTTTCCCTCAGGTCCTGGAATTGGCGGAAAAACCGAGTTAGTGAGCTTTCGATGAGCAGTAAATTAAGTTAAAACTGTGCTTTGCCTAGGTAAGTAGGTACCTGCTGTACAATAATATCATACTAAAAAGGCCGTCATAACCTTTGGTGGTTGGTAAGGTGGGATCTGTAAGACTTTATATAGGTAATTCATTTTTGTTTAAACACCTTTGGAGATAGATTTTTGAATCGAACCCTCGGCCTAGCGCTTACAAGGCAGGACCGCTATCTTCCAAACTAAGTAGGTACTTAAATGGGCTGTTTTTTTGTTTTTTCTTTTTTTTTCAATGTAACCTCTTTCCCATAGGAATATGTAGGATACATTGTAGATTGTACCTATATGTGTGGGCTTATTATAGGGTACAACATCTTTTACCTATCTTCGCCAGCCTAGTTAGCTTAGTTGGTAGTGCGTCTGCCTTGTAAGCGCTAGGCCGCGGGTTCGATTCCCGCCCGGGTTCTGCTTCCTCTTCTTCTTCTTTTTCTGCTGCTTCGCCTTCTTCTTCTTCTTCTGCTTCCTCTTCTTCTTCTTCTGCTGCTTCCCCTTTTTCTTCTTCTTCGCCTTCTTCTTCTGCTTCGCCTTCTTGTTCTTCTTCTTGCTGTTCTTCTTCTTCTTCCTCTTCTGCTTTCTTCAAATAATATGTATCTTCTATGTATGTATGCAAGTAACCTACTTAGCCTCTTTAAAAGAAAGAAAAAAAAAAACATGTTCCTAGATATAATTCTCTTCCCAGTAGGTAGGGGTAGGTACTATGTAGGTATAATTAGCAACATCAAACGCGCCGCCCTAGAGGGTGCTTTCTGCATCTTTTGGCCCTCAAACTCCTTCTATCACGACGTCCTTTAAATGCAATATAAATTAGGCTCTCGTTCTTTTTTCCAAGTTTTTCCCTCCGCAAAAGTGCTCTAAGTGGCACTCACTCAAAGCTACGTGTGTCATTCCTACATACACTAACAGTTCCCTATATCACGCACTCCTTTCAACCTAGGGTCGTAGTCAGGATTTTGTCAAGGGGAGAGACAAAAAAGGAACTTCAATTATGTTAAGCATAAATGCTTATCACAAAATATGTCGTTCCCTGCTTAATGCACTACGCCCAATTTTATGACTTGACTTGGACTCGAACCACCAACCTCCAGATTCGAAGTCCACCGCGCTAACCACTACACCACTGAGGTTGGTGTCAAGGGGAGAGTGAGAGAGCGTGAGAGAGAGAGTCCAAACAGTGATGTTTCGGTGGTGTAGTACTCAAGACACTCGTCTGGTAATCAGGAGGGCTTAAACGCTGAAACATAAAATCTTACCTGTGCAATTACTGGCACGGCCTAAAGCTGTGCCCTTCCTAAGACACGGCACAATACCTTGCCCGGCACAATCCTTTGTTAACGCCTACTTAAAAAAGAGGGAAAGAAAGGCCCAACCCATCCTTTAGGGCTGTTTGCCCCTACACCTAAGCCTTAAGGTGGTCTTGTTTATAAAGGGCGTACTTACTCGGAGTTTCGGCTGGGCATATCTGTTTTCCGTTTAGCCAGATGGTCTTCACCTTGGGACTGCCTCCATTCGGTTCAAATCGGACCATTATCCGAGTTGTCATAGGTCGACTGGGATCCAGAACTTGCTCCAGGTTGAGGATGGTGAACTCCTTGTTATTCGAAGTGGTCACTTCTCCTAGCCATGACTGAAAATCAATGGAACAGTTGTGCTGACTTAGGTGAGGTTTTAAAGTCAAAGAGCTGCCAGCCTAGTTAGCTTAGTTGGTAGTGCGTCTGCCTTGTAAGCGCTAGGCCGCGGGTTCGATTCCCGCCCGGGGCGGATTTTATCCTGATGGGATAATGTTCGTTCTCGGAACAGCTGGCTTTCTCCTATCCTGTCTTCCTTCTCTCTTCAATTTCGGGAGGATAAGACGTTACCATAGCAGTTACAAACCCCACCCCTAGAGTCCACCGTACAAAACATCTAGGGTCCAAGGTACAACATCCTTAGGGTTCAAGGTACAACATCCTTAGGGTTCAAGGTACAACATCCTTAGGGTTCAAGGTACAACATCCTTAGGGTTCAAGGTACAACATCCTTAGGGTTCAAGGTACAACATCCTTAGGGTTCAAGGTACAACATCCTTAGGGTTCAAGGTACAACATCCTTAGGGTTCAAGGTACAACATCCTTAGGGTTCAAGGTACAACATCCTTAGGGTTCAAGGTACAACATCCTTAGGGTTCAAGGTACAACGCCCTGGGGGCCAAGGTACGACGGATAAAAAAGGTGTAAAAAAAATGTTGGCCAATTTAGTAGAAATTTTGGGAGGTATTAGTTTTCAATGAGTAGATGAAAAAAGCTATAAGGCGTGTAGTCCTATCTCCAACCCTTCAACCCCAAATTTGCCCTCAGAATTTGAAGATTTTTTCCATTTAAAATACATTGCGACCAAGGTACAAAGGGTATGGGTCCAAGGTACATAGGGTAGTTGTACCTTGAACCCCAAAAAGGTGGTGTCGGAAAATTGGGTATATCTCTTAATTAAAAATTAGTAAAACAATCATTGCTAATTGTATAGATAGCCAAGAAAATTTCCTTTCTAAATCAATTAAAATTATGCCAATAACATTAATAGAAAGAATTAAAAAAATCAAAAAGTGATTTTGGGGGCCAAGGTACAACCAGGCACCCTACGAGTATGTATGTAGATACCTACTTAAATTGCAAGTAGTATAAATGCACAAGGATCTCTTCTGTCTTTGTCTTTCTCTTTCCTTTGATCTTTCTTTTCCTTCTTCTTCTTCTTCTTCTTCTTCTGCTGCTGCTGCGCCTTCTTCTTCTTCTGCTGCTTCGCCTTCTTCTTCTTCGCCATCTTCTTCTTCTGCTTCTTCTCCTTTTTCTTCTTCGCCTTCTTCTTCCTCTTCTTCTGCTTCTTGTTCTTCTTCTTCTTTTTCTTCCTCTTCTGCTTTCTTCAAATAATATGTATCTTCTATGTATGCAAGTAACTTACTTCCTCTTTTATCTTTCCTTCTTTCTTTACATGTTTTGCTCTTCTTCAAAATAAGACCTTAGCAGTTACAGTTCCTTTTGTCAAGCCTCTTAAAAAAAAAAAAAAAAAAAAAAAAAAAAAAACATGTTCCTAGATATAATTCTCTTCCCAGTAGGAAGGGGTAGGTACTATGTAGGTATAATTAGCAACATCAAACGCGCCGCCCTAGAGGGTGCTTTCTGCATCTTTTGGCCCTCAAACTCCTCCTATCACGACGTCCTTTAAATGCAATATAAATTAGGCTCTCGTCTTTTTTCCAAGTTTTTCCCTCCTCCGCAAAAGTGCTCTAATAAGTGGCACTCACTCAAAGCTACGTGTGTCATTCCTACATACACTAACAGTTCCCTATATCACGCACTCCTTTCAACCTAGGGTCGTAGTCAGGATTTTGTCAAGGGGAGAGACAAAAAGGAACTTTAATTATGTTAAGCATAAATGCTTGTCACAATTCCCTATATCACGCACTCCTTTCAACCTAGGGTCGTAGTCAGGATTTTGTCAAGGGGAGAGACAAAAAGGAACTTTAATTATGTTCCTACATACACTAACAGTTCCCTATATCACGCACTCCTTTCAACCTAGGGTCGTAGTCAGGATTTTGTCAAGGGGAGAGACAAAAAAGGAACTTCAATTATGTTAAGCATAAATGCTTATCACAAAATATGTCGTTCCCTGCTTAATGCACTACGCCCAATTTTATGACTTGACTTGGACTCGAACCACCAACCTCCAGATTCGAAGTCCACCGCGCTAACCACTACACCACTGAGGTTGGTGTCACAATCCCAATTTTATGACTTGACTTGGACTCGAACCACCAACCTCCAGATTCGAAGTCCACCGCGCTAACCACTACACCACTGAGGTTGGTTGGTGTCAAGGGGAGGGAGAGAGAGAGAGTCCAAAGAGTGATGTTTCGGTGGTGTAGTACTCAAGACGCTCGCCTGGTAATCAGGAGGGCCCGGGTTCAATCCCAGCCGAGGTATGGAATTTTATCCTCTGTGTAATTTGAGAATTTGACCACAATGATAGTAGTAGCCTACTGCTGGAGTAAACAGACTTTTCAGTCCTATGCGAGCAGTATAAATAAGCACTATTATTGATGTACCGGGGGGGGGGGGGGGGTTCGGTGGCTAAGTCTGGCTAACAGTGAAGGAGAAAAATGAAGCTCCAGGGGGGACCCCCGTAAATACGGACCTGTTCCAACCCCCTTCTTTTGAGTGACATTGTAACAGGCTTATTATGAACAAACATCAAAGGCTGCGTTGAAACAATGGCAATCTAGAAAAGTACCTATGCTTTCATTTTACTTTTTCTACGAAGGTATAGATATCGCGTAGATAGATGAGTACCTAGGTACCTAAATAATACCTATGCCCTCCTATTTTTGCAGGTATGTATCAAGGGAATAATAATACTTCTAATTATAATATGGGATTTTCTAGGAATTCTATGTATAGCTAAAAATCACAGTTATTAATTGAAAATATCCACCTCGGCCGTGATTCGAATCTAGCACCTCCAGATTCAAGTCACTGCTTAACCAACTATTCGGCCACAAACTGTAAGGGTACAAATCTACAAATTAATAAAGTCAAGTTTACATCGATTTTTTTCTTGTCCTCAGATGTAAGAGCTTCCAGACGGCCAAGCGTGGCGAAATTTGCCGCATCCCCGGCTGTTCTGTCGCAACTGCGGCTCCTGGTACCGCCACACCCATCAGACTACCTAACTTCCAGGGGGATACCTTCAAACAGTTCATTTCCTATGTGTATACCGGCAAGGTAAGGACGATACCTATCTCCAGACTTTTTTAAGTACCTACTTTCTATTTTTTACTTTAAAAAATTCAGTACCTACAGTAGCCTGGGGTATACATTTGAGGTCAATCCTATAACAAGAGCCCAGCCCATGCACTTTAAAATAATAAAAGAATTCTAAAAGATTTGGATTTTTTTTTCCAAGTGTGGTAGCGGAGGGAAATGTAACAACAGAGGTCTTGTCGTCCCGAATTTGAAGAGAGAATAGGAGAAAGCCAGCCGTTCCGAGAACGAAGGTCTTAATCAGTAACTAAATTGAAGAGAGGGCTGAGATGAGAGGATAGGAAAAACTTGAAAAAGCCAGCTGTTCCGCGAAAGAAGAAACAACCTTATCTGTTAAGGATAAAAGTTCACTCCAGGTGGAAATCGAACCCAAACTAGGCTGGCGGCGAAACAAAGTTTTTTGTCCACCTGACGAGGCGCTTTAAGACGTTAAAAAAGGAAATAGTGCCAAACCATATCTTGGAACAGAATTAACCACAGTTGTTAACATTATTTGTAGATCATGCATCAAGACAACGGCCTATTCGAAATGCTGACAATAGCCCAGGAGCTGGGCGTTGAGGAATTACGAGTGGCTTGTGAGGAGCACTTTAATTCCACCCTGTCCGTGTCTAATGCTTGCACTTATCTGACGTCAGCTATGGAGATACAAGATAGAGCTGCAGGTAAGTTGAGAGGAAGGGGAACTTTTATTGTAATTGTATTTGTACAGGGCTTGACGATAGACATAGTCTACATGGCCCTAGTCATTTTGTTATAAGAGTAGATGAAAATATATAAAATATAAAGGTACATATTCATTTACGAGCCAGCTTTTTTTTAAACCTTCTAAAGAGCTTAGGGTGGGTTCCACCAACCTTTCTTTTTAGTCCCTAACAGCCTATTGAGCCTTTACAAACCAAATCGAACTCAACAATCAACAGGTTTTTTGCTCAACAGGCCTTTTAGGGGTTGAAAAATATTGGTGAAACCCAACCGTGGTCAATTTTTGGTTTGGCCCGACAAAAACTTCCAAGCAAGTCTGTCTTGTACCAAAATTTTCTTCATAAACATGAACGTTCTTCCAAAAAGTTAGTTTAAATTTCGAACATCTTCCCATAACTTGTCTGTCTTTATGTCTTTCAACTTTTCCCAGCATGTCAAATTGGAGCAAGTAGTAAAAAATAACTTTTTTCATATTTCCAACAGCTTTTGAAAAAAATGTCTGTAAAACTCAAGTAATTTAAACAATAAGATTTTCTCTGGGAATGTAAGTCAAGGTTTTATTTTACAAGGTTACATTTTGAGTATGAAATGGGTCACTTTTTATTCTGATGAAAAACATACAATCATTTTCGAATTTGGGATTGAGTTGTAGTTTTATTCAGCCCTGGTGTTAGAAACATTTGAATCTGCAGTACTAGATTCAAATGGTTCAATTTCTGACCAACTTTTCTTGTTACTTATTGCTTGTAAAAGATCAAAGTTTGTAGTATCTGTGCTTTTGATCAACTTACAAGATATTTACAATAAATCAAAACCAAAGAGATCCTAGAGAGAGCCTGAGTACAAAAGTTTATTTTATCAAATTGTCAAAATATTGGAAGGATTTTAATCAACAAAGTTGACTCAAAATAGTAAAAACATAGATCAATGCTTCATTATCTCCCTCATTAATTTCATGATACCGAGTTTTTAGTCATGAAAAAAAATGTTGTATTGAGGTCCCACTTAAATTTCAAGAGCTGAAAGTTTGATTCTGGCAAGCAGAAAATTCTATTGACAAGGTTATAATAATGACAATTTGATGGGTTGAACAAAGGAAAACAGCATAAATACAAGTTGGAGATGGTTCCGTCAACATTGTGGACACATTATACTTTCACCTCATCAGGGTTGAGATTCTGTATGAGCGTAATATTGTCACCTTTCAACATGATTGTTCCTAGTGCCTTTCTTGTTTTAGATTTAATGTTGTATTCTTCCGCACTTTCCAACACACAAGGTTATAATAATGACAATTTGATGGGTTGAACAAAGGAAAACAGCATAAATACAAGTTGGAGATGGTTCCGTCAACATTGTGGACTCATTATACTTTCACCTCATCAGGGTTGAGATTCTGTATGAGCGTAATATTGTCACCCTTCAACATGATTGTTCCTAGTGCCTTTCTTGTTTTAGATTTAATGTTGTATTCTTCCGCACTTTCCAACACGATGTTCATGTACTCGTCAAATCCTGGAAGGAAGAATAAATGACATTGTATTAGTTTCTTGATCTATTATTATGTACTTAGCCTACA
This sequence comes from Diaphorina citri, assembly GCF_000475195.1. Lineage (NCBI taxonomy): Eukaryota > Metazoa > Arthropoda > Insecta > Hemiptera > Psyllidae > Diaphorina > Diaphorina citri. The sequence goes on along the minus strand of NW_007378292.1, from coordinate 14,887 downwards.
TAAGCAATGAAGTGTTCATGTACTCGTCAAATCCTGGAAGGAAGAATAAATGACATTGTATTAGTTTCTTGATCTATTATTATGTACTTAGCCTACATAAACAATGAAGTAAATTAGAACATGACAGTGTGTAATTGGCTAATTCCTGAAATCAACAGTTGGTCAAGTTAAATTTCATTTTATTGGCCTTAAAGCCAGTGTTTTTGTCTCAAAATAATGTTGCAATTGCCAAGGTCTCCAATCTTACAAAAAGTATGTGTAACCTCTGTGTACACTCATAGACCATCACAAGCAGTCTCTAAACTCTAAACATTCTTAGACAAACACTTTAACATTAGATTGTAGGTAAACTTGGACCTGGAGGTTCAATGGTTTATTTTGGTTTCTTAACTTCTTCCGAGAAAGCAGGAAGAAGTGGATTCTTAAGATTGAAAGTTTGAAAGCCACTAATGGACATGACCGAAACCTGAGTTAGCTCACCTAAAATGTGTCCTTCAATTCTCAAGTTGACGTTCTCGTACAGCCAAATTTGAACTCTGGATCTGTTTTGCAAGAATCTGAAGATCAAGTTGATGGGCTGCACCATCACCTTTTGAACTTTCGGTGCCATTTTAAATCCTCCCGACATTCTGCTGTTTTGTAACTTTGACCAAACGAAAAAGAAAGATCCCTATTGAGTTTTAATTGATTAAATGTCGAAAGTAATCGCTGGATTTGGTTTATTTCACTCAAAAACCGGCAAAAGTGACAAAAGGATTTTAGAAATTCACGTTTGGGAATTGGGATTCGATTTCGATTTAGGTAGCGTTCTGTTTTGTTTACATTTTTGCAACGTTGCCACATTTCCTCTTCTTCAAAAACCTCTTTGACGCGCGGAATGAAAAAACCTCTTTCACTTTTTGATACCCACTCGGATATTTTATTGAATAGGTATTTTTTTTTATTACCTACCTACCTTTTTTTTCGAATTTTTTTACGTAAATATAAATTATTAAAATTAATCTTTAAAAAAAAAAAAAAAAAAAGGCCGTCGTAACCTTTGGTTGGTAAGGTGGGATCTGTAAGTCTTTATATGGACAGCATTCAATTCCCCCGACTTTTTGATTTTGTCTTGTTTCCGGTGTTCGATTCCCCCGATAATTTTTTAGGGTTGCCATGGACTGGATGTTCTTTTGTTTCAACACCTTTGGAGACAGATTTTTGAATCGAACCCTCGACCTAGCGCTTACAAGGCAGGCCCGCTATCTTCCAAACTAAGTACCTAAATGGGCTGTTTTTTTTTTTCAATGTAACCTCTTTCCTATAGGATATAGGAATAGAATAGAATATACCCTGTTTATACTGCCAGAATGAGACTGAAAAGTCCCTTTACTCCCGTAGTCTAAACAAGGTCTCACGACACAGTCATAAGTACATACACATACACACGCACACATACAGTATACACCGCCTACTCTTTGCTCCAAGGAAGATAGAGAGGATTAGGACAGAAGGAGTATTGAGGGTGAGACTGGAACCTAAGCTTGGAACAGACCTTCACTGACCGCCAGCTGTAGGGATACTTGGAATGATTTGAAGGATACATTGTAGATTGTACCTATATGTGTGGGCTTATTATAGGATACAATACAACATCTTTTACCTATTTTAATTCCACCCTGTCCGTGTCTAATGCTTGCACTTATCTGACGTCAGCTATGGAGATACAAGATAGAGCTGCAGGTAAGTTGAGAGTAAGGGGAACTTTTACGAGCCAGATTTTTTTAACCTTCTAAAGAGCTTAGGGTGGGTTCCACCAACCTTTCTTTTTAGTCCCTAACAGCCTATTGAGCCTTTCATGCATCAAGACAACGGCCTATTCGAAATGCTGACAATAGCCCAGGAGCTGGGCGTTGAGGAATTACGAGTGGCATGTGAGGAGCATTTTAATTCCACCCTGTCCGTGTCTAATGCTTGCACTTATCTGACATCGGCTATGGAGATACAAGATAGAGCTGCAGGTAAGTTGAGAGGAAGGGGAACTTTTACAAGCCAGCTTTTTTCCAACCTTCTAAAGAGCTTAGGGTGGGTTCCACCAACCTTTCTTTTTAGTCCCTAACAGCCAATTGAGCCTATACAAACCAAATGGAACTCAACAATCAACAGGTTTTTAGCTCAACAGGCCCTTTAGGGGTTGAAAAATATTGGTGAAATCCAACCGTGGTCAATTTTTGGTTTGGCCCGACGAAAACTTCCAAGCAAGTCTGTCTTGTACAAAAATTTTCTTCATAAACATGAACGTTCTTCCAAGAACATCTTCCCATAACTTATCTGTCTTTATTTCTTTGAACTTTTCCCAGCATGTCATATTGGAGCAAGTAGTAAAAAATAACTTTTTTCATATTTCCAACAGCTTTTGAATAAATGTCTGTAAAACTCAAGTAATTTAAACAAGCTGTCTTGTACAAAAATTTTCTTCATAAACATGAATGTTCCAAAAAGTTAGTTTAAATTTAGAACATTTTCCCATAACTTGTCTGTTTATTTCTTTCAACTTTTCCCAGCATTTCATATGGAGGAAGTAGTAAAAATAACTTTTTTCATATTTCTGACAGCTTTGGAAAAAATGTCTGTAAAACTGAAGTAATTTAAACAAGAAGATTTTCTCTAGGAATGTAAGTCAAGGTTTTATTTTACAAGGTTACATTTTGAGTATGAAATGGGTCAATTTTTATTCTGATGAAAAACATACAATCATTTTCGAATTTGGGATTGAGTTGTAGTTTAATTCAGCCTTGTGTTAGAACCTTAAACAAGAAGATTTTCTCTGGGAATGTAAGTCAAGGTTTTATTTTACAAGGTTACATTTTGAGTATGAAATGGGTCACTTTTTATTATGGAGAAAAACATACAATCATTTTCGAATTTGGGATCGAGTTGTAGTTTTATTCAGCCCTGGTGTTAGAAACATTTGAATCTGCAGTACTAGATTCAAATGGTTCAATATCTGACCAACTTTTCTTGTTACTTATTGCTTGTAAAAGATCAAAGATTGTAGTATCTGTGCTTCTGATCAACTTACAAGATATTTACAATAAATCAAAAATCAACCAAAGAGATCCTAGAGAGTGCCTGAGTACAAAAGTTTATTTTATCAAATTGTCAAAATCTTGGAAGGATTAGTAAAAACATAGATCAATACTTCATTTTCTCCCTCATGAATCTCATGATACTGAGTTTTTAGTCATGACAAAAAATGTTGTATTGAGGTCCCACTTAAATTTCAAGAGCTGAAAGTTTGATTCTGGCAAGCAGAAAAATCTATTGACAAATTTGATGGGTTGAACAAAGGAAAACAGCATAAATACAAGTTGGAGATGGTTCCGCCAACATTGTGGACTCATTATACTTTCACCTCATCAGGGTTGAGATTCTGTATGAGCGTAATATTGTCGCCTTTCAACATGATTGTTCCTAGTGCTTTTCTTGTTTTAGATTTAATGTTGTATTCTTCCGCACTTTCCAACACGATGTTCATGTACTCGTCAAATCCTGGAAGGAAGAATAAATGACATTGTATTAGTTTCTCAATCTATTATTATGTACTTAGCCTACATAAACAATGAATTAAATTAGAACATGACAGTGTGTAATTGGCTAATTCCTAAAATCAACAGTTGGTCAAGTTAAATTCCATTTTATTGGCCTTAAAGCCAGTGTTTGTGTCTCAAAATAATGTCGTCACCGTAGCTACAAGGTACTACTAACACACTGGCGGGAGCTTTCAAATTTGTGATAAAAGTGTTATTTTTCCTTTAAACATGGATCTGATGGATCATGATTATACGCTCAATGAGCTACCACCTGTGATTCAAGTTAATCAAGTTACTGATTCTAAGAAAAGCATCAAGGCATTCCACTAAACCCGGCTCCATTTCAATTTAACAGCGTTTTCAAAGTTTTAAATAATAAAATGTACTTTATGCTACTAACTTAAATCACTTGTAATATTTGGGAACAAAAGATGACTTCAAAATTAAATTCCAAAAAACAACGAAACAAACACTTCTGGAAAACAAAATGGAATAAACTTGAACCTTGAACTCTGATGTCGGCTTGGCTTGGGTATTCTTTTTGTAGCTATCAGTATCACGTCACCATAGCTACAAAATCCGCAAGAACAGTGTTGCCAAACTGCGCACTAAAAAAAAAATCACCGGAGGCTCCCTTGAAAAAAGGGGACTTTGCACTCGTATATTTCAGAAACTACTCAACGGATTTTAAAAAAAAAAAACGGTACGGTTAATTTTTTCTAATCTCTATGATTAAATTATCGGGGAGTCATTATCTTTTACATGAGAATCCTCAATTGCCAGGGTCTCCAATCTTACAAAAAGTATGTGTAACCTCTGTGTACACTCAAAGACTATCACAAGCAGTCTCTAAGCATTCTTAGACAAACACTTTAACATTAGATTGTAGGTAAACTTAGACCTGGAGGTTCAATGGTTTATTTCGGTTTCTTAACTTCTTCCGAGAAAGCAGGAAGAAGCGGATTCTTAAGATTGAAAGTTTGAAAGCCACTAATGAACATGACCGAACCCTGAGTTAGCTCACCTAGAATGTGTCCTTCAATTCTCAAGTTGACGTTCTCGTACAGCCAAATTTGAACTCTGGATCTGTTTTGCAAGAATCTGAAGATCAAGTTGATGGGCTGTACCATCACCTTTTGAACTTTCGGTGCCATTTTAAATCCTCCCGACATTTTGCTGTTTTGTAACTTTGACCAAACGAAAAAGAAAGATCCCTATTGAGTTTTAATTGGTTAAATGTCGAATATAATCGCTGGATTTGGTTTATTTCACTCAAAAACCGGCAAAAGTGACAAAAAGATTTTAGAAATTCACGTTTGGGTCGATTTAGGTAGCGTTCTGTTTTGTTTACATTTTTGCAACGTTGCCACATTTCCTCTTCTCCAAAAACCTCTTTGACGCGCGGAATGAAAAAACCTCTTTCACTTTTTGATACCTACTCGGATATTTTATTGAATAGGTATTTTTACTTCCTTTTTTATTACCTACCTACCTACCTACCTACCTACCTTTTTTTCTCGAATTTTTTACGTAAATATAAATTCAACGGTTTCATGGCCCTCTTTTTCATTAAAACAACGCATTAGATTCGTGTGGTCTGTGTGGTAGCATACCTATACTGTGTCTTTCATCAGACCGACGAGAATCGAAATACGAGTTCAATTTTCTTTCGTCAATGTCGGGGATCGAACCTGGGGAACCTCTCACCCTTTTCGAATCTTCCCCTGCCGTTTCTTCTTCTTCTCCAACATTTTCACCTGGTCCACCTTCTTCTTCTTTTTCACCCCTCTCGACATATCCACAAACTCTTCCTTCACACCGTCTTGCGATCCATTTTTCTGTCCTTTGGTCTTTTGTAACACTTTCTTTGCTTTACTAACTCCACTGCCCTCTATTGTTAATTTCTTGGCATTACTTATTCCATCATCATTAGTTCCTTCTCTCTCTCTCTCTCTCTCTCTCTCTCTCTCTCTCTCTCTCTCTCTCTCTCTCTCTCTCTCTCTCTCTCTCTCTTCTAAACCAAGAAAAATGTTTCAGAACCAAATTTGGGGAGTTGAAAAGTTGCTTGTTGCCAGCCTAGTTAGCTTGGTCGGTAGCGCGTCTGCCTTGTAAGCGCTAGGCCGCGGGTTTGATTCCTGCCCGGGCGGATTTTATTCTGATAGGATAATAATCGTTCCCGGAACGGCTGACTTTCTCCTATCCTGTCTTCCTTCTCTCTTCGATTTCGGGACGATAAGATCTCGTTGTTACAGTTCTATCAAACCCAGAGAATTCAATTCTGGGATTTCGGGATTCCGGCCTAAAATGGGCAATTTTCGAATCTCGGAATTGCAGCTCTTGAAAATAGAAAGTAAAAATCCGTCAACTGTAGGTTATATTTTCTGTAGATTTCACAGCTTATTCCTGTATAATTCACAGCTTATTCTGGAAGAACGAATCTCGGAATTGCAGCTCTTGAAAATAGAAAGTAAAAATCCGTCAACTGTAGGTTATATTTTCTGTAGATTTCACAGCTTATTCCCGTATAATTCACAGCTTATTCTGGAAGAGGAAGACGTCTGGCGTGCCGTATTGAACTGGGCCAAATATCAAGCCGGCGTTACTCAACCTGTGGCCCATTGGGCGGAGGAAGAACGAGCCCGCGTCTGTCAGCATCTTGTGGGAGTGATAGACCATGTCAGACTTCTCCTAATAGGTAGCTACATAAAGCCGTATTTTACTATGTGACTTTTTTGAGTCACCATAAGAAAAATTTCTCTTTGGACTAGTTCGGACTGGCAGCGGGTGTTTTGGCGCCATTAAGTCCAAACTAGTCCAAAGAGAAATTTCGTATGATGACTAAAAAAAAGGAGAGGAGCAAAAAGAACTGCGCAGAAACGTATGCGCACAAACACATTAATGCGTTGCCTGCGAGGGAGCTTTGCTCGGGACATTTGATGTGACGTCATCGCCTACGGGAGCGTATGCCGTGACGTCAAAGTTCACGATTTACCGGCATTTTTTTTAATCGATTTATCTCGGGATCTAGAAGTCGTAGAAGAAAAAGAAAAATTCCGTTGGTACTCATTCTTCCTGCTCTATGACTTTGAAACATCACCCAAGTAAGCGCAACTGATCTATTGGCTTCTATTCATTAGCATGGTTTATTTTCTCTTGGGTTGGTACTAGGCTATGGTCGAGGGTAGGCACTCCATTGGGGACGCCTTACATTTGAATTTAATCATTTTAATCTCCATCATTCTCTTCCCTCACTCAGATTCCCAAGTATTTGCAGAGGAGGTTGAGCCTACAGGAGCAGTCCCCATGGAATTATCATTGGAACGATACAAGTATGCGGCCATAGGGGGTTTATCCAATAAGTTCAAAGATAGTCCCTCGGGGACGCCTTACATTTGAATTTAATCATTTTAATCTCCATCATTCTCTTCCCTCACTCAGATTCCCAAGTATTTGCCGAGGAAGTCGAACCTACAGGAGCAGTCCCCATGGAATTATCATTGGAACGATACAAGTATGCGGCCATAGGGGGTTTATCCAATAAGTTCAAAGATAGTCCCTCGACTGATAAGCGTCTACAGCCGCGGATTTCGGTCAAGTTTTTCCCCGGCTCTCAGATCCTGGTTCAGGAGAAGATGTCGTATCAGAAGATACTCAATTCCTGGTAAGAATCCGTTTTTTACTTTCCTTATCCTATAGGAAGGAAAGTAACGCGGATTTCGGTCAAGTTTTTCCCCGGCTCTCAGATCCTGGTTCAGGAGAAGATGTCGTATCAGAAGATACTCAATTCCTGGTAAGATTCTTTTTGGCGGTTTTCGGTGTAATTCAATAATATCTCGGGAACGGTATGAGCTGGAGACTTGAAATTTGGTATGTAGTCCACAAATGAGACAAGAAAGTAACATAAAACTTTTGGTCCACGGAGATGGACGAAACTCGAGTCGGATAAGATCAAAACCGGAACGTGTATCCATTGTATCATATAAAAGTAATAAGTTTTGTAGTTACCTATTTCATAACTCTATAGGTCTATAGGTAGGTACCTTCCTAATTTTCACTTCCCATTTCTCCTCACACCGTCACCCATCCAATTTTTAACCACGCTCGTTGTTTCAGGTACGGTAACAGCAAGCAGGTTTGGCGGCTGGTATATCGGGCTTCAAGTCACGGGTATTCTGCAGAGGCATTCCATCGACATTGCGATGGCGTGGCTCCCACCTATGTTATAGTCACCGTGAGTATGCCTACTGCCTACCCTATTCGTTTCTTTTCATAAGAAGAAGAAGAAGAAGAAGAAGAAGAAAGAAAGGAAGACAGAAAGAAAAAAATAATAATAAGTTCCTTAATCGCTGCCGGTCTAGATTTGTGAAGCGATGTACCCTGGGGAACTCATATCAATAGCAAAGGTCACTACATCCAATCTGAGAAGACCTTCCTGTTTACCCTTTGCAATAGTTAGGTACCTATTCAATTTACTAAACTATTAATTAATTACTGTTTTCTTCTTCTGCCAGAATGATCGAGAGCCGCGCGAGATCTGTGGCGGTTTCAGCGATGTACCCTGGGGAACTCACATCAATAGCAAAGGCCACTACATCCCATCTGAAAAGGCCTTCCTGTTTACCCTCTGCAATGGCCAGGGGCAGGCCCCCACCAAGTTTGAGATCATCAAGAAACCATTCGCCATTTGCTATCATCCTGAGTAAGTAACTAAAGTCGGCCACCTACTTATCAGGTTGATCTGACAGGTGCACCTGGTCAGGTCCACCTGATGGTGAGTGGCCTAAGTATCTAATACTGTCGTAGCCAGCAGAGCAACGATAGCACACTGAATACATCAGTTTCTGATGGATCACTGAAGTTAATTTTCGATGGTCAGTTTTTAGTGCCAAAACACGTTTTGAGGTCCCCAAAGCCTAAATCCAAAGTTTCAGCCATCGGTCCGTGTGTGTGTCTGTCTGTGTGTCTGATGTCTGACTGTAAACAAAATAGGTAGGTATCTCAAGAACGGTAAGAGCTAGAGACTTGAAATTTGGCATGCAGCTGTCAAATGTGACAAGAATGCGACACGAAACTTTTGGTTAAGATCGGTGCAACGGTTGGCGGCATTTAACCGCTTTTTGGCGGTTTTCGGTGTAATTCAATAATATCTCGGGAACGGTATGAGCTGGAGACTTGAAATTTGGTATGTAGTCCACAAATGAGACAAGAAAGTAACATAAAACTTTTGGTCCACGGAGATGGACGAAACTCGAGTCGGATAAGATCAAAACCGGAACGTGTATCCATTGTATCATATAAAAGTAATAAGTTTTGTAGTTACCTATTTCATAACTCTATAGGTCTATAGGTAGGTACCTTCCTAATTTTCACTTCCCATTTCTCCTCACACCGTCACCCATCCAATTTTTAACCACGCTCGTTGTTTCAGGTACGGTAACAGCAAGCAGGTTTGGCGGCTGGTATATCGGGCTTCAAGTCACGGGTATTCTGCAGAGGCATTCCATCGACATTGCGATGGCGTGGCTCCCACCTATGTTATAGTCACCGTGAGTATGCCTACTGCCTACCCTATTCGTTTCTTTTCATAAGAAGAAGAATATTTTTCATTTACTTGCTAGGAATAACAGTGGTTGTAGTCCAATAAATAACATTGCTTTCCTTCCTATAGGATAAGGAAAGTAAAAAAACTTCCTATTCATAATAATTATTAAAATATCTCTTATTTAAATAATTGTGTAAACGAAAGGCACAAGGTTTTAAACAAATAAAAATGATATGTACAGAAACAAAATTTTACCTAAACAATAACAAAATGGAAAATTATTCGATAGGTACCTAGTAGGTACAATGGAAAATAAATACCTACAAAATATAAAATAGCTACCTAATGTACGTACCTACTTTACTTAGGTAGGTATCTTCGTAGAATTAATTCTAAGTAGATATAATTTTCTAAATCCCAATATAATACCTAATAACAATAATATTCAGCCCTTGTCCAACAGAAAATTACCTACTTGTGAGATATGACCCTTTTAGGATCACTCTGAGATCAGAAGTACATTCATATTTTAACTTGATTTTCAAAATTTGCCTACAAGAACTTGTAATGTCTTTCCCTAAAAATCGATTACCTAATAGAAATTGCATACATGATATGTACTGAATAAGTAATGTATTCATCTCGACATCTTGTATGATTTCGACCTTTACTCCTGCTTACTTACTTCATAACAACAAATCGCGTTACTAGGAAACCCAAAGATCCTGCAAAGGCTGAAATAACACTACTCCCCATTGACTAAAAATCTACATTGTGTCACTTCTCATTATTAGCTAGTGGGAAAGGTCGTTAGGAACTAATAACACACCACGTGACCACTCTTCTCCACCACCTAGCTAACCAATGAGAAACGACACAACTTGGTGACTACATGGCAACATGGCATCAGACTGGAGACGCGCCCTGGTGTTCAAAAACTGAACTGAGCAGCCTCTCCCTCCTGATAGCCAAAGCCAAGACCGAGGTCAGGCACGTCTTGCAAGTTACGAGATATGTTCCCAGTGGCATGGATAGTGTCGTAAGGAATGTATTCCAGCATGTGATCATGAGTCACGGTTTGCAACTCGTAGGATTCCATCAGGAGGTTGGGTTCACCACAGCTAAACACGGTGAAGTCTGGGTTCAATGGGACACTACTGTTGACGTTTCGCACGGAAGGGACAATGTCGCCAGGTTTGGCATAGTTGAGCTTTCTCATTTTGGCAGGAGTGAGATGGTCGTGGTTGTGGTTCTTAGCATGCTTCCTTAGGCTGCTAGGGTCAGTATAGCGCTTGGTGCAACCCTTGTACATACACTTGTAGGGTCTCTGAAAACAAACAGGAATAGAAGGAAATTATCACCATGTTGTTTGAAATTGGCTACAATTAAGCAATGGTTTCTTGAACACATAATAAATTGAGCTAGATGATGATCTACAAATACTTTGATTTTTTTTTTTTTTTTTTTTTTTTTTTTAAGAGGTTTGACAGAGGGAACTTTAACTGCTATGGTCTTATCGTCCCGAAATCGAAGAGAGAAGGAAGACAGGATAGGAGAAAGCCAGCCGTTCCGAGAACGAACATTATCCCATCAGGATAAAATCCGCCCCGGGCGGGAATCGAACCCGCGGCCCAGCGCTTACAAGGAAGATGCACTACCAACTAAGCTAACTAGGCTGGCTATACAGTTCTCTCTATTAAACCGAAAATAAATACCTAATAATGATAAAATAATCTTATTTATCTAATTTTCGTTTTTCAGCTGTGGTCCTATATTCGGAGCGGGTGCAGACCTTCTGATCGCCAGCCACTGTAACACCAACATGGACTCGTACAGCAACCTGCCTCACTCTTACAACGGAGAGAACGCGAGTTCGAGTCTCCTCATGGGAGATTATAATTTTGCCGTGCAAGACTACGAAGTGTTTACGCCCATTTCTAAATAAAATGCGGGGTCAGGGGCCTATTCCATGAATGTGACGCCCATCTCTCAATGGAATACGGGACCAGGGGTATATTTCATTAATGACTGCAAGTCTGCACTCTTTAGGCCAGCCACTCACAATCAGGTACAACTGACAGGGGGACCTTTTCAGCCGTACCTGTCAGGTCTACCTGATAGTTTGTGTGATCAAGTGTCAGGTAGACCTGACAGGCGGACCTGATCGGGTGTACCTGTAATTTCTACCTGATAGTGAGTGGATGGCCTTACTTTTGATAACATTGAGAATTTGCCTTTTCTTGCCTTTTTGATATGATCTTTTTTCAAAGTCTAGGTCGGTAGGTATTACCCCCTTCTTTTGAGTGACATTGTAACAGGCTTATTATGAACAAACATCAAAGGCTGCGTTGAAACAATGGCAATCTTGAAAAGTATATGCTTTTATTTTATATCTTCTACAAAGGTAGATGTCGCGTAGATACTTAGATAGGTAGGTAGATAGGTACCTACCTACATAATATGCCCACCTCCATGTGCAATTGTGCAGGTATCAAGGGAGTAATGTTAATAATACCTAAGTAATCTAAGTATAAGGTATATTCTACGAATTCTAGGTAAAATTCGATGTTATTTATTATACCTATTGGAGTATTAGACGATGCTCTAAAATTCCAAAATAAATACATTGGATAAAAATATGTAGATTATTCTTTAAAATGCACTCAGCCCTGTGAGAATAAGTAAATAACGAATGGTTAATAATAATAATAATATAAAAATCCACCCCGACAGGGATTCGAACCCCCAGGTTAAGCTCAAAAAAACAACACGCTCTTGTTGTGAATAAGACTGAATATGAAAATACGCGCTCAGTTTGGGACAGAATAATTCAAATTCAAATCCAAAAACGTCTCAAATTTATATACCTACCTATATCGATTTGATTTGATTTTTTTTTTGTCCTCAGATGCAAGAGTTTCCAGACGGCCAAGCGCGGCGAAATTTGCCGCATCCCCGGCTGTTCTGTCGCAACTGCGGCTCCTGGTACGGCCACACCCATCAGACTACCTAACTTCCAAGGGGACACGTTCAAACAGTTCATTTCCTATGTGTATACCGGCAAGGTAAGGATGAATAACTACCAAAAATATGTAATTCTTTAATTCTGAAAGGTGAATTGGATTTCCTCCCACCTAATTTAATAGAGGGAAAGATCAGACTACCTAACTTCCAGGGAGATACGTTTTAACAGTTCATTTCCGATGTGTATACCGGCAAGGTAAGAATGATAAATGATAACTCCAGACTTTTTCTATACTTTCTATTTATATTGACCCTAAAAATACAGTACCTAGGTACCTACCTACTGTAATCTGTGGTACAAGTTCGAGGCCAATTCTATAGCAAGAGTCTGCTGACCTATGGACTTTTCAAGTAACTTCCAAAAATAATAAAAGAATTCTGAAAGATTTGGACTTTTTTTTTCAAACTCAACCTGTGGCCCATTGGGCGGAGGAAGAACGAGCCCGCGTCTGTCAGCATCTTGTGGGAGTGATAGACCATGTCAGACTACTCCTAATAGGTAGGTACATAAAGCCGTATTTTACTGTGTGACTTTTTTGAGTCATCATAAGAAAAATTTCTCTTTGGACTAGTTTGGACTGGCAGCGGGTATTTTGGCGCCATTAAGTCCAAAGAGAAATTTCGTATGATGACTAAAAAAAAATAAATAAATAAAAAGTCACATGATGAAATACGGCCTAACCTTTTTCTTCTTCCCCTGGCAGTCAAGTTAGATTGAAGAGTATCACGTCTTCTTCCCCTGGCAGTCAAGTTAGATTGAAGAGTATCACGTCTTCTTCCCCTGGCAGTCGAGTTAGATTGAAGAGTATCACGTCTTCTTCCCCTGGCAGTCAAGTTAGATTGAAGAGTATCACGTCTTTCTTGTTAACGCTAGGTCGTGGATTCGATTCCTGCCAAGGGCGAACTTTATTCTGAATAGATAAAGTTCGTTCTCAGAAACTGCTGGCTTGGTCCATCTTTTTTCTCTTCGATTTCGGGACGTTAAGTGCGCGTCAACAACGGCGACCATACACCCTTGGAATTGGCTTCTATTCATTAGCATGGTTTATTTTCTCTTGGGTTGGTACTAGGCTATGGGCCCACACCACAAGATCTCCTGCACTGGTTATACAGATCAGGTGATTCCTGTGAGAGGCGAGGCCTTTGATTCGGGAGGCACTGGCTTTGATTTGCCACAGGTGAGACCCGTCGGTGAGATTGTACGCCGTGATGGCGCTTTCCTCGTTGCCTGTGCATACGGTTGTCTCCTGTGGAATGAGAAGGAAAGAATGCAAGGGATATTAAAGGGAAGGCGCCAGCCTTGGTAGCTTAGTTGGTAGCGCGTTTGCCTTGTTAGTGCTAGGCCGCGGGTTAGATTCCCGCCCGGGGCGGATTTTATCCTGATGGGATAATGTTCGTCCTCGGAACGGCTGGCTTTCTCCTATCCTGTCTTCCTTCTCTCTTCGATTTCGGGAAGATAAGACCTTTAGCAGTTACAGTTCCCTCTGTCAAATCTCTTAAAAAAAAGGGCGAAATGTGAAAAAGAAAACAAGTCAAATTTTCTTATAAGTCCAGTACCTACTGTATCAGTGAACAAACGTCATAGTAGTGACATCATTTAGTAAAATAATTGCATAGAGCTTTATTATACAAATACTTGTTGGGTGGAAGAGCTCCTCTAGGAGAATTTGGAGAAATGAGAACACTGCCACTTAAGACCACTTTCACTTGATTGATTTCACTTACATTTAGGAAGCACACCGAGTGAACTTTGCTTTCAGACTTTAAGGTTTGCAGAACACCTGCTTTCTCAACGGAAAACACAACTGCCTTGTTCTGAATAGGGATAGCATACAGGAGACCTTCTGGGGACCACACTACGGAGTCTGGGTTCTCAAATCCTACACCATAGCTGAAAAAAAAAATAAAAAAAAATAATAATACAAATATTGGTAAGGGGAATTTAGAAACTAAATACCTAAAGGCACCAATTTTTTTCAAGGAACTGATGATAAAATCCCCCCCAGAGGAGAAACGAACCCGCGACCTAGCACTTACAAAGCAGAATCACTACCCTCCAAGACCAAATTTGGGGAGTTGAAAAGTTGCTTGTTGCCAGCCTAGAGATAGCTTGGTTGGTAGCGCGTCTGCCTTGTAAGCGCTAGGCCGCCTGTTCGATCCCCGCCCGGGCGGATTTTATCCTGATAGGATAATAATCGTTCCCGGAACGGCTGACTTTCTCCTATCCTGTCTCCCTTCTCTCTTCGATTTCGGGACGATAAGATCTCGTTGTTACAGTTCTATCAAACCCAGAGAATTCAATTCTGGGATTTTTAGAAACATTTGAATCTGCAGTACTAGATTCAAATGGTTCAATTTCTGACCAACTTTTCTTGTTACTTATTGCTTGTAAAAGATCAAAGATTGTAGTATCTGTGATTCTGATCAACTTACAAGATATTTACAATAAATCAAAATTCAACCAAAGAGATCCTAGAGAGTGCCTGAGTACAAAAGTTTATTTTATCAAATTGTCAAAATCTTGGAAGGACTTTTATATTAGATTTTAATTAATAAAGTTGACTCAAAATAGTAAAATAGATCAATACTTCATTATCTCCCTCATTAATTTCATGATACTGAGTTTTTAGTCATGACAAAAAATGTTGTATTGAGGTCCCACTTCAATTTTAAGAGCTGAAAGTTTGATTCTGGCAAGCAGAAAATTCTATTGACAAGGTTATAATAATGACAATTTGATGGGTTGAAC
>NW_007378291.1:128748-130509 GCF_000475195.1 Diaphorina citri | reverse complement strand
GCTGGCTGAGAGGCTGACGAAAAACGCCGATTCCGTCTGAACACGGCAAAAGGCGAGAAAGAAGAAGAAGAAGAAGAAAATGACTTAAGAAGGAGGAGGAGGAGGAGGAGGAGGAGACTTAAAAAGAAGAAGAAGACGACAAAGACGAAAAAGAAGGAGAAGCAGAAGAAGAAAAGGAAGACGAAGAAGAAACTGAAGAAAGGAGATGAATACGCTAGATAAGGCTGGCTGAGAGGCTGACGAAAAACGCCGATTCCGTCTGAACACGGCAAAAGGCGAGAAAGAAGAAGAAGAAGAAGAAGAAAATGACTTAAGAAGGAGGAGGAGGAGGAGGAGGAGGAGACTTAAAAAGAAGAAGAAGACGACAAAGACGAAAAAGAAGGAGAAGCAGAAGAAGAAAAGGAAGACGAAGAAGAAACTGAAGAAAGGAGATGAATACGAAGAAGAAGAAGAAGAAGAAGAAGAAGAAAAAATGTTCAATCGATTTACAATTTTACACTGTGCCATGTTAAAAAATAAAAATACTTACACTTATGCCATTAAGTTCCTATCTGTATGCATTTAAAGTTTTAAACTTAAAACGCATGAATACCTATGAACCTATAGCTTTAATGTGCAAAAACAGGCAGAAGAACTAAAAAACTGGTTACTTGTTTTAGCCCAAGAAATGGTTTGCACTGAGACTCTTAACCCATGATATACCGTGGTACCTAATCGAAGGGAAATTCATTGATCAGTTTTTGGGCCAGATTTGGTCTTGGCGTGCCTCGTGTGGTGACCTTAATTGGGTTCAATTTTCGGGCGCTTGTTTAGATTAGAGAGGAAAATTAACCTTTTTCCTAAGAGGTTT
Source organism: Diaphorina citri (assembly GCF_000475195.1). Taxonomy (NCBI): domain Eukaryota; kingdom Metazoa; phylum Arthropoda; class Insecta; order Hemiptera; family Psyllidae; genus Diaphorina; species Diaphorina citri. Next base: position 129,659 of record NW_007378291.1, on the reverse strand, counting down.
GAGGGAACTGTAACTGCTAGGGTCTTATCGTCCCGAAATCGAAGAGAGAAGGAAGACAGGATAGAAGAAAGCCGTTCCGAGAAGGAACCCTATCTGATTAGAACAAAATCCGCACCGGGCGGGAATCGAACCCGCGACCTAGCGCTTTCAAGACGCGCTACCGACCAAGCTAACTAGGCTGGCAATCATAGCTCTTGGATTTCTTCCCTGTTTTGTGACCCACTGCTCCTGTGTGGGTTAATGGAATTCCAGGCGAAATTTTTCAAATACCATTCACCAAGTACCTTCGTAACAAGTTGAAGGTAGGGAATAATAAGTAGATATTGTATATACCTACATAAGTAGATACTACATAAGTACATATATACTTATTTACATATTTACCATATGCTCCAATACTGAGAGTGCCCAACACATTCATTAGTGAGATAGCCGCACTTAAGTAAGTGGTAATGGTAAAAAGGAGAAATGTGTTTCGTTTTTTCGTCTGTCTGGTCGTCCATTTGACCACCTGTCTGTCTGTCTTGTCATTTTACCTTCCTCTGTGGTGTAATTGTCAAGACAGAGACGCTGGCCTGGTAATCAGGAGGGCGTGGGTTCAATCCCAGCCGAAGTCATAGAATTTTATCCTGACCATTACGTGCTGCTGGCTTTTCCCGGTATATTAAAGCGAAAGTATACTAAAAGCCTGCCATTCAATCTCTCTCTCTCTACGCAGATAATGACAAATCCGAAATAAGATTGAGTGAGAGAGAGAGAAAGAGAGCGAAGATATCCTGTTTCACCCTCGATATTCTGTCTTTATCTCTCTCCCTTCATTCATCTCTCTCTCTCTCTCTTCATTCATCTCTCTCTCTCTCTCTCTCTCTCTCTCTCTCTCTCTCTCTCTCTCTCTCTCTCTCTCTCTCTCC
>NW_007378291.1:122756-128738 GCF_000475195.1 Diaphorina citri | reverse complement strand
TTTTATTATTTTTTTTTTCAAATAAGGCGCTAATGTCTCAAAGGAATTTCTCAGCCGTTTTATTTTTCTTTTCTTCATTATCGTTTTTAATTTTCATAATTAATTTTTATTTTCTTCGTTCGTTTATATCTCCCTAACCTGCCTACCTAACATTGAAAATGCCTTTTGATTTTCTTTTCTCTGTTTATTTTATTTATTATTATTATTTCTTTTTCATTTTGACACTTGTATGAATTTCCTTGTTGTTGTTGTTGGTTTTTTTTTTTTTTTTTTTTTTTTGTGATTTTATCATCGCTCCTTTGGCCTTCCTCTCTCTTCCTTTCTTCTATCAAGACCGGTAAGACCATTTCTTTGATAAAAGGCATAAGACAAAATAAATAATCCCCCCCCCTCTCTCAAGTCACTCACCTTCCCGATTGCTCTGCAATTTTTCTCTCTTAATTGCCTTTTTTGTAGATATTTACATAGGGAGTTAGACAGAGAGGGAAGGAGAGAGAGAGAGAGAGAGAGAGAGAGAGAGAGAGAGAGAGAAAGAGACATAGTGAGTGGGTGGAGAAGGGAGAGAGAGAGAGAGAGAGAGAGAGAGAGAGAGAGAGAGAGAGAGAGAGAGAGAGAGAAGAGAGAGAGAAGAGAGAGAGAGAGAGAGAGAGAGAGAGAAGAAGACATGGGGAGGGAGAGAGAAAATTGCCGGATTCAACAAACAAAACTTTTGCTTCGCTTGATCAAATATCTGTATGGGTTCCTATAACGTTTATTACCTACGTCTACTTTTACAAATGAAGTGTAAAAGAAACATTCTACACGACGTTTCAAATTTCAAAGTCACATCAAACATGTCAATTTCAAGCCGTACAGTCTGTGTGTGAAGTCTGCGTGTTTAGATATTTTTCAAGAGGTTTGAAAGAGGGGTATACAGCGTGTTTCAGAAAAACTTTATTATCTTGTGTGTATACAGCGTGTTTCAGAAAAACTTTATTATCTTGTGTGTATACAGCGTGTTTCAGAAAAACTTTATTATCTTGTGTGTATACAGCGTGTTTCAGAAAAACTTTATTATCTTGTGTGTATACAGCGTGTTTCAGAAAAACTTTATTATCTTGTGTGTATACAGCGTGTTTCAGAAAAACTTTATTATCTTGTGTGTATACAGCGTGTTTCAGAAAAACTTTATTATCTTGTGTGTATACAGCGTGTTTCAGAAAAACTTTATTATCTTGTGTGTATACAGCGTGTTTCAGAAAAACTTTATTATCTTGTGTGTATACAGCGTGTTTCAGAAAAACTTTATTATCTTGTGTGTATACAGCGTGTTTCAGAAAAACTTTATTATCTTGTGTGTATACAGCGTGTTTCAGAAAAACTTTATTATCTTGTGTGTATACAGCGTGTTTCAGAAAAACTTTATTATCTTGTGTGTATACAGCGTGTTTCAGAAAAACTTTATTATCTTGTGTGTATACAGCGTGTTTCAGAAAAACTTTATTATCTTGTGTGTATACAGCGTGTTTCAGAAAAACTTTATTATCTTGTGTGTATACAGCGTGTTTCAGAAAAACTTTATTATCTTGTGTGTATACAGCGTGTTTCAGAAAAACTTTATTATCTTGTGTGTATACAGCGTGTTTCAGAAAAAAAAAAGTGCACACATAATCTCAACAGATGTAAGTAAAATGGATCATTTTAGGCCAGGGTGATTAACTCTCTCTAAATGACAACTTTAACTTTCTTTGCTTCCGTGTCCTTGAGATAGGCATGAGACATGGCACCTATCTCACCGGGGTTGGAAGGATTAGGGCTTCAAAACCCCATCGGACGCCCAGCCCAGACACAATATCGGAATATCCTGCCTCCTTTCTTAGATTTCAGGACGATGGATGACACCTCCGTTGTTACAATTCCCGCTATCAAACCTCTCTTTTATTAACACCCTGTATATCTATCTCTATCTATTCGTTAAGATAACATTCAACAAGAAAGTCGTAGCACGGAGGAGAATGGGGAGGAAGTCTAGATATCACACAGAATGTAACGTGATATATTTCCTTTAGTCTGAAAGATGGTGGTTTGTGTTGGGAACCACCAGGCTCGTGCTTTACTTTGGTATGGTATCAATGCGCTAGGCCGCGGACTCGATTCCCGCCCAGGACGAATTTTGTCTTAAACAGGTATAAGATTCGTTCTCGGAACGGCTGGCTTTCTCCTATCCTGTCCTCCTTCTCTCTTCGATTTCAGTATCTGGTTGCTAATATCGCTGCATCAGTTTGGATTTTTTGGTTCAGTTTTTGGTTTTGGTTGCGTAGGTTGCTGATTTGGACCGAGTTTGGTCCATTTTTTAAATTTTCGATTAGGATCTCCAAAACCTAGCTGAAGTTTGAAGTGATGGTAATACAATGCTCTTTGATATGAGAGGCCAATATATTGGTTGGATTGGTTTTTGAGAACGGTTTTGTCTGGTCTGTTTGTATTAGGGTTCATAAAGTTGTTTTTACACTCCATCGTGTGTGTTAGAACAGTTTGGTAAATTTTGTTCTCCAAATTCATGAAACTGGAATTTTATTGGTTTTTAGTTTGCTTGGGTCTTTGGGTTTTCGATTTTATCTCAAATATGTATGTATTGCTTGAATTCCTAAAGTAAGGAGCTATTTAACTAATCCGGGACATTAATCAAATGTCCGTTTATTTTGCTACTGGTACCTACATATCTGTCTTCATTATCTTATAGTGCGCTTATTTAAACTGCTCGAAACTATTTATATACTCGAAAACTGTCCGTTTACCCCAGCAGCAGGCTACTATCATTATTGTGCTCAAATTCTCAACAATGTCCAAGGATAAAAAATAAAATTCCATTCCAAGGATAAAGGTTCGAACCCACGCTCTCCTGATTACCAGGCGAGCGTCGCGACCACTACAGTACTGAGGCAGGTGACTATCTTTGAGACACTTTGTCAAGAGACATTTTACGCAAACATTCGCCATCAATGATTGTGATGAATGTTGACATTCGATCAAGTATGTTGACATTCATTGAAGAATGTTGACACTCCTAGGCGAATATTTGACATCATGAAGATTTCCGATTTCCGCCAGTAAAATGTTAACAAACGGATGTGCCATGTTGGAATGTTTTCAAGAAGGAAGAACCTCTTGAAGTCTAGACTACTCTATAGTTCATCCAGATCAATGTGACAGCAATGAGTCATCAACCCAAAATGAAGAAACCAATCAGATTGCAAGAAATCCTTACATTGTTGCAATTCAGGTAAAGGTCTATTTTTGATAAACTCTCTCTTCTTAAATGCAGAGGTAGTTTAAGTTCAGAGGTTGGATTCCAGAGCAGGCAAGGTGGATATCGCCCTACCTGACTTTGTTTCACTGTCGGAGGAAGCACTGTGCAATATAGCTTCCCCTTTTAGAGATTCTCTACCATTGCACAGGTGACATGTTTGGTAACAATGCCTATTTTTTTGCTGTCATATTGATCTGGACACACTATAGACTCTTGAGTCTGAGAGCTATTGATATGAGGACTTTTCAGTCCCATGTCAATTAAACGAACGAATGGAGTGCCAGATTTTAACTCGATTTTATTATTATTATAATTTTTTAAGGCTTTATAAACTTGATAGTCTGGCTGGGGGACGTTAAACAGGGAGTAGCCCAGCCTGAATTTCCCTTACTAAAGAAATAGCAAAGGTTGAGTGTGAAGGGCATCCACTCGTAAAATTTCTAGCCAAAACCAAATGTCAACTCAATCACCCTAGTAAGGCTGACGAAAAACGCCGACCCCGTCTGTACACGGGGAAAGGGCGAAGAAAAAGAAGAAACTCGATTGTATTCTGTGGAGCTTTGTTGTTTCTTAAGAGGTGTTCACACATGGTCGACCAGTCGTCAATCCACATCGATTCACAATAAATTCTCGGCCGTCGGCCGCCGTCGACTATGTGTGGACGCAGCTTTCAGCCTTAACAAGTAGATTACATACTTTTGACTACATCGTGTAAAATTTTTAAATTGTCAAGGGTCTTTAGAGAGAGTGAAGTTAAAGATTTGAACGACATTTTCAAGAGTTTCGCTGACAGACAAGGCACAAGAGCCTTGGGGGTGTCACACCTCGTAGAAAACTATCTGGGGAGGTTATTTTCACTCACTTAAGTGTACACTTGATTAAACGAAGTGTACACTTGATTAAACGAAATGAGGTCCATTTTTTTTTAAAGTTTCGTTAACGCTAGATAAGAAAAAAAAAAAAAAAAAAACTTATTAGTTCAACAAAAATAGGAACTTATCTTGATAATAATATTTTGTACTTACCTATGTATTTCATATTTTTATACCTAACCTATCTAAAATCATGTAGGTACCGTAAAGTCTCTTTTTTTCCTTCTTCCTTCTCCTCTCCTTTTATTCCTCATCTCTCATTCCACCTCTCCATCTTCTTGGTTTCCTTTTCCTTCCCCTCTTCTTCTTTCTCATTTTGTCGTTTTCCTTTGAGGAGACAAAATTATTAAATTAAAATTAAGGAAAGAAACGCAAAGACACTCTCTTCCGCTTCGGGACGACCTTGTTTTTGAGAAAAATCTTTTAATGAGTTTTACTCCCCCCTTCTTTGCCTTCTTATTTTGCTTTTTCTTATTTTTTCCTTCTTCTTCTTCGTTTCCTCTTTACATTTTTTTCTTAGTTTTTTCTACCTTTTTTACTTTTTTTTACTATGTTTCTTCTCCTTCTTCTTTGTCTTCTTAATTTTTCTAATCATCTTTTTCTTTCTTCTTCTTTGTATTCTTTTCTTTTTCGTTTCCTTTTACCCATGTTTCTCCTTATCCTCCTCCTTCCCCTTTGTCTCCTCAATTTTTATAACCTTCTTTAGTTCTTTATCTTCATTTTCTCTCTACCATGTTTCTTCTCCTACTTTGTCCTATTCTTCTTTTGCTCCATCCTTCTCCTCCTTCTTTACATTAATTTTCGTCTACGTTTCCCTTTTTACCACGTTTCTTCTCCTCCTCCTTTGTCTTCCCAATTTTTGTAATCTTCTCTATCCTCATTTTCTTCTTCTTCGTTTCCTTTTCCGCCATGTTTCTTCTTCTGTTTGTCGCTTTGTTGCTAATTAAAAAGAAAAAAGTCCAATGTCACATTTTTTACTTCCCCTGATGACAGGAAATCTTGCGAGAACACTGCAGCTTGTTCGTGTAAGTAACTGCAGTAAACAATTTTGCACTTTGCATTTGGCAAATTTAATAATAATTTGACATCTCTCTCTGTAATATTTTAGTCGAATTTATAATATTTTCCTTTTGATTACAGGTAAGGATTGACTTTATGACATTGCTTACTACAGCATCATCGTAAGCTGGAATTAACCAAAGAGTATGTTTCCAAGTTTCAAAAATCTATAGTTGAACTGATTTCACCTTTTAAGACGACACCGAGGCGAATACAATAGTCCGTCCCTTATACCTTTTTATTACTATTGTAATGATAAAGGAAGGACGGACTAAAAACCTGGTTTTTGGGGGATTTTTTTTTTCACATTTTCTCACACAAATGAGCTCTGATCTCGAAATTTGTCGCGACGACCTATGAACTCAAAGCGAGAAAGTCTTAGATAACACTTCAGTCGATCATTTAGGACCGGTTTTAGCGTCACCTATGTTAAGCTACGCCGAGCAAAGTTTTAGATAACACTTCAGTCGATCATTTAAGACCGGTTTTAGCGTCACCTATGTTAAGCTACGATGAGTGTTTCACCGCCGTTTTTATTTCGTAGCGATGAAACAACTGCTACATTGGACGCTTGTGGTCTGTGTCGTTATATTGGGAATAAAGGGAGAACGGGCTCTAGTCTTGATTTTAAATCATTACATGAAAGTAAAATCGAAAAATCAAATCAAGAATAATACTAAACTGAATATTAAACAAATTAGGTAGGTACATAAGTACTGATTTTCTTTAATCACGATCGAATAAACTATAGGCTAAAAAATT
>NW_007378291.1:62923-122390 GCF_000475195.1 Diaphorina citri | reverse complement strand
GAGAGAGAGAGAGAGAGAGAGAGAGAGAGAGAGAGAGAGAGAGAGAGAGAGAGAGAGAGAGAGAAGAGAGAGAGAAGAGAGAGAGAGAGAGAGAGAGAGAGAGAAGAAGACATGGGGAGGGAGAGAGAAAATTGCCGGATTCAACAAACAAAACTTTTGCTTCGCTTGATCAAATATCTGTATGGGTTCCTATAACGTTTATTACCTACGTCTACTTTTACAAATGAAGTGTAAAAGAAACATTCTACACGACGTTTCAAATTTCAAAGTCACATCAAACATGTCAATTTCAAGCCGTACAGTCTGTGTGTGAAGTCTGCGTGTTTAGATATTTTTCAAGAGGTTTGAAAGAGGGAACTGCCAAGGTCTTATCGTCCCGAAAGAGAGAAGGGGGACAGGATAGGAGAAAGCCAGCCGTTCCGAGAACGAACAATATCCGTTCAAAATAAATTCCGCCCCGCTAAAACTTTTGCTTCTGCTACAACTTTTGCGACATCCTGTAGCTGTAGACAGATATTAATTTATGTAAATAGGTACCTATCTATGTAGTTATGATTTTTGTACATAACTGACAATACTGTTGGACACAGGCAGGTATTTGCATATTATTATGTATTGGTTAGCCCATTTTTCCTCGAATGCAAAATCTCTGTTCGCCCGTTTCCTTTTTGGTACGGCTTCCGTTTTGATTGTCTGTATTTACATAGCTATAGGTCTGCAATAGTTTGCATACCTTAAATCTACTTGTTGACAAAGCCATAAGACTACTGTAGTGTTGAAATTTTGATATCTACCATTCGACTACTGTAGTGTTGAAATTTTGATATCTACCATTCTACCAACTACAAATGAATTCCATGAAATTGTGCAGGTCTCTGTAATTTTTAATTTAGTTGTTTAGACCTGATGGAGTCTTTGGCATCTCCACTAAAAAGCTGGACACTGTCCGGTGGACAGACTCGAGAAAATTACCTAAATTAATTAATATAAAAAAGGAATATTTAATCCTGCACTAAATTCTGGTACATCAGCATCAAACGGGTTAAAAGATTTTCAAATCCAGATAAGATTCTAATCTACCGAGAGATTCTAACAGACAAGTGTGTAAAATTCTATGGCAATTTGGGACCCTATTCTTTAACACACTAAATTCTCCAACATCTCAATTTTTTTTAATCAGTTTCAAGAAGGAGGATGTGTCTTAATTTTTTAATCACTTTTAGGACGTCTCAATTTTTTAATTAGTTTCAAGACAACTCAATTTTTTAATTAGTTTGGGTGGCTGGCAATATTTTTTCAATTTTGGTTGACCTTCTTTACTCCATTGATCGTATGATAATGAGTGCCCAATTTATGTTGTGTCGATATATCGCTGCATCAGTTTGGATTTTTTGGTTCAGTTTTTGGTTTTGGTTGCGTAGGTTGCTGATTTGGACCGAGTTTACTTCCCATTTAGGTGCTGGGTCAACACGAGAACACCAGAAAGTAACCCAGTGAAATATTTGCAATCGAAAAATGAGTACAAATTTTTATCGATGGTGGGATTCGAACCCGGGACCTTCTGCATGGATCTGAGAGATATTTACTGAAGAGTGGCCCTGTTTCAAATCCCTCTCACCCTATACGTCAGAAATTCCCGAGTATCGATGTCGCCTCTGTCTAATGGATTTCCGAGAAGGAAAAAGCTTTCTGAAAGAAACTTCCCGGCCAAACTGTATACATTAGCATACATGACGTTTGAAGAGGGTGTGAGACCTTTTGGGGCACACGCGTTGCCTGTTGAGGTTTAGATACATAAGTGTTTAGCTTTTTAGCGAGATCCAATCACTCCACACACTGATCGCTCTATCTTCAGAACCCCAACACTTAGAAAGTTGAAATTTGATGGGAATATTCCTAATATGTTCTAGAAATAAACCCTTTCTTACAAGAAATAAACCATTATTCTTATGTGCAGTAAGAGAGGATTTTGCTGAAATCCAAACTGATCTCGAGTTATGATCAGTTTTCCGTGGAAAAGCACGGGCAACCTGCTAGCATGTACAATGTACATTGTACGTAAAGAAAATCTACCTGTTCTCTATCGATCTTTTCATTCTGTTTATTGTTTCCAAGAGTCAAAGAATCTGTCCAGAAGAAAATCTGAACACCAAAAAAGTTCATGTGCTAAACTAAAAATTACAAGAATGTTAAAGAACACAAGGCAGAGAAAAAAGCGGAACACACATTAAACATTCCGAAGTCATAACGAAAGCTATTAAAAAATTAATAAATAACTTTCACACTTCAGCGAGTGTGGAATTTGTGAACAAATTTTTATTGCTAAATCAAAACATCTTTAATGATTTCCTTATAGTCAGGCTGTCAGGTTCTTCAAAATCATAAACTTTTTCTTCCATCACATTGTCCAAACACTCCTACAGTCCTATACAGAATCATTACGAATCAAGATTTCTAATTCTCATGTAATTCGAAAAAACTTACAAGCAAGTCATATCGCAAATAAAACTCGTAATTAGAAGAAATTGCTTCTTCTCATGATGTAATTAGAAGTGAAAAGACCATAAGTACCATAATGTAACAAGTACATTTACCATTGAGTATTGTGAGTAAGAAATGACCTAATGGTATGTTCATTGAGACAATAAAATTGTTCTCACGCTTTGTACATACATAGGTAGATAGTTGTCTTACAGATCTATGTACACTTGTACCAGTTGTGTTTAGATCTTGTCTGGATACAAACAGACATAAATGTCTCAGAGATAACATAGCTAGTGATCTATGGATAATCCAATATGTATTAGTTCCAGTAATACTTGAAGTTAAACCTAAACTTGCCAGCCTAATTCTCGTTAGGTTGGTTGGTAGCGCGGCTGCCTTGCAAGCGCTAGGCCGCTGGTTCGATTCCCGCCGGAGGCGGATTTTATCCAGAACGGATAATGTTCGTTCTCGAAACGGCTGGCTCTCCTCTATCATGTCTTTATTCTCTCTTCGATTTCGAGACGATACCTAAGACCTAGCTCCCTCTATCAAACCTATCGATTTTTTGATTTTGTTATCTGTTCCTGCTCCGGATAAAGAAAAGAAACACAATCTTTACACATCAATAAGAATAGAACAGGGGCCATTAGCAACAAAGCAATAAAAGCATATGATAGGGAATAAATGAAAGAATGAATCAATAAAATACAAATAAGATAAAAACGACACAGGGACAATGAAAATCATTAAAAGAACGACAGAGGGCAAGAGAAAGGTCTTCGGAAAGATTCACACATTCATGGAAATAAAATATCCATTTCACAAAAACAGCTTTTTCCCATGTTTCTGATATCTTTTTTGACTATTCTCTATTTTCCCATGTTTTCTGATATCTTTTTGACTATTTTCCATGTTTTTTGATATCCTTTTTGACGTCGTTTTTCTCATTTTCTTTTGCTGTTTTTGGGGTATGAATGGGGACTCTTTTATTCCATATTTTTTCTGGTAAATCATCTGTTTGTCTCGTCTATAGCCGTATTCTTTTGATTCCATTTTTTGTGTAAATCATCTTTTGTCTCTATTGTATCAGATACAGATTTTGTTTTCAAAGATATTATTTTATTTGTGTGGTAGAACAGTTTATAGGGATTTGTTTGATAATTATGTTTTGATTGTTCTGCCATCCATGTTGGGCTAGATATTAATTTGTGATTTATTAATTTGTTTGGGAAGACTTTCAATCAGTTTCTTTCAAAATTCTTTTGCGAACTTAAAACTTATATGTATTTAGCAACATGTTTCTGGACCTAACCAGATTTCTAGTCTTCTCTGCTTGGCTCAAAAGTTCAAAGAGATGTTTTTTTTTTATATATAATATACATGCATGTATTATATTCATTTCATCATATACATAATATATTATGTTCGCACACATGATAAAAGGGTAAAGTAGACATTACAAACACATGATACAAAAGATAGCATGGGTTACTTTACCCATTGGACGGTAGGAAAAGGTTAGAGGAAGATCCCGTCAACTCTCTTAGCTATGATTAATGAATAGAATGATGTTGCCATTATGAGTCCTGAATGTACGAGTAACTCGTTTCCATGTATCTTTGGAGAAGTTGCCATTATGAGATGTGAGTCCTGCACTCCTAAATGTAGCCCGGTTTCATGTATCATTGAAGAATTTTAGTAAAAGACGAAGTTTCTTTTGTAGGATCACAATACAAAAGCTTCTAGTGAAGAAATTGGCTTGGTCTATTTTTTTCCGCAGAGACGCCTTTTTATGTAATGTATTTGCACTATTTGCGCTAATTTCCCTGGACAAGTATTATTTTCTTGTGGACCTTAAGGACTATTCAAGATTTTATTGCGAAGATTATCCAAAAACCCAGGTTGTTACTGAGGGCATTTTCTGTCAATACTCCCTATCCTAAGACGCCCTTCTTTGTCATATTTTTATTGTATTTGATTATTCTTACAGAAACTTCCGTGTTAACAAAAGGTAATTTTAATGACTCAACGATAAAAATGGGAAATATTGTGTAAGAATAAAAGTAAGAAAAATAGGTATTGTACCTAGTAAGAATATTTTTTGAATGAACCAGGGGGGGGGGGGGGGGGGGGGTTGTTTCAAAAAAATTTTTTGCAAAGGATTTCTTTTTTTACTTTTCTATTACTATCAGTATTATACGCGGGCTATACTAGTATGAAATTTTGCCCAATCGCTGTCCAAATTTTCAATCGGGAAATGTTGCGATTCCGTTTGGGGTATCTAGAGACCTGATGTCAAAAAAGTGAGTTTTTAGCCCATGGTCTGCTACGTATGGTATGTATGGTACGTATGTATGTACGTTATGATGTATGTACGTTACGTATGTGGTGTACTACCAGGTTTAAATGGAAACTTTTGAGATGGGTATACAAATATCCTAAAGAAGGGTTTGCTCCTAGAGCGCGTGAAAATTTGGTATGGGGGCTATCCCGGTAGGTCAAGGACGGCGACTGTACCAATTTGTAAAAATCGGACAGTCATCATCCAGATATCAACCAAAGTCAATGTTGGTTCAAACTTCGGAACTTAGAAAAATTTTCAAAAAAAAAAAAAAAATCAATTTTTTCATACTTTATACGTTTGATTCCCTTATCACACTGGAGCATTTTTAGATAGGAAAAATTTTTTGGTCGAACATTGGACCGCCGTGCGGTCGATTTTTGGACTTAAGAAATTTTTCAAAAAAAAAAGTTCCAATTTTTGAGCCACTTTTTTTATGATCCTCATTACACGGGGAGTATTTTAAGATAAGAATTGTTTGGTCGAAAATTGGCGCCGTAGGCGGTCGATTTTGGACTTAGAAAAATTTTCAAAAAAAAAGTCAATTTTTGGACATTTTTTATGATTTCCTCCATTTACATGGGGTAGTATTTTAAGATAGGACATTTTCGACCAAAAATCGGACCGCGTAGGCCGGCTCAGGGCTCGGGACTTATTTTTTTTACCATTTTTTTTTTTTTCATAACACGTTCCGCAAATGTATAGAACAGTCGTGTGATGTTACACCAGATTTTTTTTTTAGAAGACATATATACTGTCGGTTTTGATGGCCAATTTGTCTTTCTACTAGGCTGTCAAACGTCCCGATTGGCCGGGAACAGTCACGAAATTTCAGGGGGTGTCCCGGCGTCCCGTTCAGTTTTTATTTGGGGCGTTTTGTCCCCGATTCCGTTTTGTCCCAGAAAAATTCGGGGACGGCGTTTTTAACTTTTAAAATTAGTACCTCATTAAATCAGGATTTGTTCTAACTTGTTTAAAATTTTGCATGCTTTCATCAGTTGCTCTTCCACTTTGCAAACCTTTATAAACGAGAAAATGTTGTATTAAACCGCGCTTAAACGAAAAATGAGCCGTCCGTCTTCCGGGCATTATTAGCCGGTTTTATTCGTAGGTTCGACTGTAATTTGTTTTTATTCATGGTTTTAATAATAGATGTATGTTAGTTATCACCTTCATACCTATGATTTACATACGTAGCTAGGCGGTTCCGTCGATTATGTCGCAATATAGCGATTAGTTCGCGGACTTGGCGTTTATTTCCGTGGATTCGGGTAGTTAAATGTGACGCTGATTCGTCGCGATTATGTCGCGGATTTGCGAATGTCTTTAGATTCGCCGAGTTATGGTTCGTCGGATTATCGGTGATTATGTTCGCGGATTTCGCGATTATGTTCGCGGATTTGGTGATTTTGTTCGCGGATTTGGCGATTATGTTCGCGGATTTGGCGATTTTGTTCGCGGATTTTGCGATTATGTTCGCGGATTTGGCAATTATGTTCGCGGATTTGGCGATTTTGTTCGCGGATTTTGCGATTATGTTCGCGGATTTGGCAATTATGTTCGCGGATTTGGCGATTTTGTTCGCGGATTTTGCGATTATGTTCGCGGATTTGGCAATTATGTTCGCGGATTTGGCGATTTTGTTCGCGGATTTTGCGATTATGTTCGCGGATTTGGCAATTATGTTCGCGGATTTGGCGATTTTGTTCGCGGATTTTGCGATTATGTTCGCGGATTTGGCAATTATGTTCGCGGATTCGCGTCCCGAATCGACATTTTGGATATTTGGCAAGCCTATTTCTAGCTATCTTTGCAAATCAATTTCAATCCTTTTGATTTTGCTTCTAATTTATCAGCTTTTCGTTGTTTTTGTATGTGGTTTGTTTACTTGTTCCTGCAACAACTCTCGTACGATTCCGAATTTGATTTAGTTTGGCAGATCTTAAGCACATAAAGGACACTTGGGAGCGCACATGGAGTATTAGTTTTGGAGCCCCATCGATCCATTGTTTATTGGTTTGTGGGACACACTGTATATTCATGAATATGTTCATATTCATCCCCATTTATGGCACCTTTATGGTCGACCTCATTATGGAGTTTATGGCACCATCATTTCCTGCAAATCCCATCAGCAAAAACTGATGTCAACTTTTTCTCCCGTTTACTATGCAAGTATGCACTGTCTATTTAGGTATACTACGTTTACTATACAAAACTATGTTTATTATAGTGTGCTTATTTATGTGTTCTTGTTCTTTTTAGTCCCGTCCTTCCTTTATTATTACAATAGTAATAAAAAGGTATAAGGGACGGACTATTGTATTCGCTTCGGTGTCGTCTGTCACTCTGTCATTTACTTTTCTTTTTATTAGTTCTTCTCTCCCTTTCTCCCTTCTTCTCTTTCTTCGTTCCTCTCTCTCTCTCTCTCTCTCTCTCTCTCTCTCTCTCTCTCTCTCTTTCCCTAGCTCTTTCTTAGATACTTCTTTCTCCTCGCTTTACTTCTTTTCTTTCTCTCTTTTCCTTGCTCTTTCTTACTTCCTTCCTCTCTCTCCTCTACATTCTAAAATATTATTATTGTTGTTGTTGTAAATCTGACTTATTTATTTTATGTAAATATGTATTATTACTCTGTATTGTTTTTTTTTTTTTTTTTTAAATAAATTGTTTGCACTCGATTCTTCGCTTGGCGTGCGATTGAAATTAATTCCGACGACAAAATAAAACACCAGAACCAAACTTGATTTTATAATGAGTTTTTCTTCTTTTCTCCACCTTTTCATTTTATTTTCATATTTTTCCGTCTCATTTTTTTTTTTTTTTTTTTTTTTTCGCATGGGAGCAAAGCTGGCGAAAAATGGAAAGCTATAAAGCTATAAATTTTGTGTGTGACTTTTTTTAAAAATTGCAAAAAAAGAGGAAAAATAATTTAACTTTTTCCAACTTTAGGGACGGGACCTTGTCAGAAAAACATGTTTCATGGTGTGCTTTTCTGAATGTGAAATTAAACATTGGTTGTTATGTAGGTTAAAGTTGCATATGTAACTCTCTTACATAGTTATATTCAGGTATACCTAGTTACCTATTCGAATTTAAGTCAAGGGTAATAGTAGAATGAGGAAGGAAAGGGTACCTATGGAATTTTTAAATTTTTATGTTATACAAGAGATGATGAAAGTCTAATCAAGAGTGTTTGGGAAGGAGAACTAACAGGGACGAGAAGAAGAGGACGCCCAAAGCTGAGATGGAAAGATCAGATTAAGAGAGACATGGCAAAAATCAATACCACGGAAGAAGACGCACAAGACAGAACAGTTTGGCGAGGCAAAATTGGCGAGGCAAAAAGTCTTCTAGGCTTCAAATGGCCCTGGTAGTAAGTAAGTAAGTATGTTATACAAGACAGGACTATACAGAAAACATTTGAAAGCTGAAAATGAAAAATTGAATTTTAAATTAAGAACTGCTTTTTTTGCTGGTAGCAGTTCTGGCAATTTCTACGCGTAGAAAGAAGGCAAAGATTTTACTACAAAGAATCTTCTTGTGGGTTCGTCTTCTATCTATATTTACGCCACGCTCCATTTTCCTTAGCCCCAGTGTCCAATCGTTTCGAAGGTACTGGTCGTTCAGATCCATGCACGAAATAATATTGCAGAATTTGAGTTTCGATCCCGTATTCTTCTGCACTCTGCACAGTCGCACTTTATCCTACGAGGATTAACAATGATGTCATGTAAAATCCATAAATTTTATATTACATTTTTCTATTACTAAAATATTTTTTTATGTGGTTTGACCCCCAAAAATCATTCAGATTTGAATCCCGGTCCCACAATACCAGAGATCTAACAAAAAGTCATTCTTATTCCTGCAGTAACACACCAATTTTTACTGTGGTAATATTTTTTATCACCCAGACGTAACCGAGACCAATAAATGAAATATGTCTTTGGAGTTTTTTTCTTACTATTTTCATTTGTTTTCAAAGACATTAACAAAGTAAACATATGTTCACGGGTTTCTGTTAACGATGTTGGTTCCTTTTTTACATTTTTTTTATGTAAAAAATAAAGAAATATTAGTTTAATTTTTAATGATCCTTTAAAAAATTCAGCTTTTAAAAACCATCTCTTTTTGACAGGAGGAACTACGTTGGCTTCAGCAGATGTCCTGGGGATGGTTATTTGGTTCATGGTGGAGTCTGTGAGAATGTTGGATTTATTAGAGGGAATAGGGGACTTTCTTTAGTTCTTTTGGTTTGTTTAGCAAATGGGGTGTTGAAAAAGTATTTTTCTTGTTAAATTTCGACACTATTTACAAATTACGCAAGAGAAAGCAAGGAAAGATCTTGAATATTAGACATTTAGACCACGTCTATATGTGTTATATTTGTCTAGAGTTGACCCATTTCAGATACTCTTATAGAAAGAAATAGAGAGAAGTTGATTTTACGTTGAGTAATTGCTAGATCAACCCAAAGCTAAAAGCATACATAGTTTCTATTGATTGACTGATGGCAAATGATCTCAAGATTGATGGCACCAAACCAAATTTCCAATATTTAAAAGAGTATTCAATATCTACCTATGTATATTGTATATACTGGAGAAAAGCATAATGAAAAAATCAATATTAATATTTCAAAATTCCCATTTGACTCGGGCTCATCATTATTTATCGACTTTCGATGTTGCGTTTCGTATTTGTACAAACATTTCTGAATTCAATGAGCACTTGAATATCTTATGAGCACATTATTTACACTGGTGTTATTTGCATTCATATTATTTATTCTTTCATATTTCTGTCGTATTATTCATGTTTACGTTTTATATTTTTCATGATTTTTGCTTCTCTCGAGCGTTTGTCTTGTCAAATATCGAGAGAGATTTCGTCTTTGAAAAAATTCCAAGAAAGTTGTGGCGGCTTGGCGAGAGATGATTTGTGAATTTTTTGTTGGGCCAACACTCAATGGCTTGACTTTGGGCTTACAATGCTTACATAATTTAAAGTTCGCCCTGGGTGGAAATTGAACCTGAGACCTAGCGTTTACGCAGGAACGCTACTTTCCAAGCGAACTAGGCTGGCAAATTCCTTAAATTTCTTCTCATACCCAAACTCCTTCTTCCTCCTTTACTATTTTTCATACTATTTCCAGGCAAAACGCCCTTCATGGAAAAGTACCTCAACATTTTTTTCCTTGGAATTTTCAGCTTGCTTTATTTTATTTATTAATGGTCTTAAGAGACGTTCAGAATTCAGGAGAGGCAGGAGGAGAAGACTGCAAGAACCTCGTGATCTTACTAGAACCGGTTCCCTTGCATGCTTTACTATGAGATTCCTTGGTGTCGCCTCTGATATTGCGTGTGTTGAGTTCAATACCAATTTACGTCGTGAGGATCGCACCTAGCTTCTTAAATTAATGTCTTTTGACAGCAGTCAGCAGTGTTTGAACTATCTCAGGGTTCAGTACCAATTTACACGTATCACGAACTAATAGATTAAATAGGTACACGAACTTTTAGATTGAAGACATTGTTCGAGGATGTAATACTGATTATTAGGATTATATCTCGTCAGACTGGTTTGATATAAGGCTAATGAGCTAATGTCTCTGGTCAATGTACTGCTAAGTAAAGTTTTATCGAGTTTTACCCACCATTTGACGACAAGCTACCCTCCTTTTCACATGAACCTCATCCAGCCTGGACTGCCTGATTGAGCCTGGGAAAAGCTCTGGTCAAGATGAACCACCCTATTCACAAACCCTATTCCTGATACCACCCTATTCACTAAATCAGGTTTTACTCTAGCACGTGCCTGGCGCGTCGCACTTCGCCATTATTGTTCGTCGCGCGTCGCACAGTGTATCAACAATGTCCATTAAGTCAACAGCTATTGGCCTGCCAGCAACAAAGCAGCACTACAAGCTCACAATATCTTCACAATAACCTGATGGTTGTTCTGGCTCATACATTTCATATAGGAATTGCTTTTTAATATCATATGCTGTACGTATATGTTTTTTTAATATTATGTTATGCATGTATGCTTTATTATGTTATGTTGTGTGCTTTATAATGATAATAATGTACATGCCTGCGCTGGAATATCTTCTACTTGTTGCGAATGTCTGTATATCTTGCCCCTGTCCTTGCTATAATGTCTTTTCTTTGTGCCTAGAATCCTATACCCCGTGTACACTTGGGTGCATAAAGTTCTGGGCAATATTGTCTCTAGAACTTTTTCAATGTCAAAAAATATGCCATTAAAAATAGAGCCAACTAGAAAACCGAAGGCAGTATCTTGTAGACAACATTGTAAGCTTTTAGTTAGTACCAAGATGTCCTTATTCATGCAGAAAAGGCTGTCAGCGTTAAGGGAATTTTGGTACCAACTAAAAGATTATGTTTCTGTCTATAAGATATATTATTGTCTTTGGTCTTCTAGTTCCATTCTTTTTGTACACCATCTTACGATTCGTGGTAAAATGCCCCGAAATTTCACACATGAGTGTACTTATTTTCTTTATTACCTCCACTAGTCCACAAATCTCTCTGAGGATAATATGAACTTGATATTACAAACTGAATATCATAGTCTGCAATGTCTTCACTTATTTCTCCCATTCTACTCGGTTACTTTCTGTAGGTGCTTTCTTTTCTGTTCCTTATTACCTCCACTAGTCCACATATCTCTCCAAAGCTATGGATTTCAACATTTACAACCTGTGTACAATGTCTCCATTCTTCTCGGTTACTTTCTGTGCTTTCTTCCAATGCATTGAACAACTACTCTCGCTGTTCTTTAATAGTGCTCATTCTCCTCATATACGATATACGTGCTATTCTGTTTCTATTGATAAATAATGATATTTAGTTGCTTTGCTTTGTGAGCTCCGTGATTCTGTTTTGCAGCACACAATCTTCATGTTGTTTTCTTTATTTTGTACAATGTCCTCACGAGCTTTTACGAGTACAGGGTTTGAAAAATATGTAGTTGTATTTTGCAATTTTACACTTTTGAGCTTTTTTGCAGTCTTTTGTAGAAGTATTTTTGACTTTCGCAGGAAAAAAAAAAAAATCAATTGTACTTGTACTTGTCCTTTTTGTGGTAGTTTTTCAGGATATTCGACCTTTGCAGAAGAGAGAGATTTTTTTTTTTTTTTTACCCTCAATGCTTGCTTTCCTTCTTGAAGACCGCTGTCTCTCAATATCATTCTACTTGTTTCTGTCGATATTTTTGGTTTCCCATGGTTTAACACAGGCGCCATTTCAGATTCCAAAAGAGAACCGGTTCCGGCAGTTTCCCAAAAGGAAGGGGCACCTTTGGCTCCTGTTTTCCGATTTACATGATATGCGATTCTGGTGTGCCTCTTTTCTGGTGATTCTGAATTTCGATACAATTTGCTCCTCTTTTCCGGTTTACGTGACACCCTGTACATTTGAACTTCACTTTAAGCCTGTCCTTTCACCGTAACTCCTTTAAGAACCTCAGTGTAACAAGCACTCTTGGTATCTAGGCGATTCTGGTTTGCCTCTTAACAGTACAATAAGTCAGGGAATAGTACGTTTTTTACGATAATGGAACGGACATATCTACACGTTACTGGCTGAAATATGGATAGTTGTATACAGGGTGTTCACAAAAAGTAGTCTTTTCAAGAAAGTTCACTATACAGATGGCCTAAGAAGTCTATTCATCGAAGCACTTCAGTTTCAGTATCGACTCATTGAAAAACGGACCAATTTTTGCCAAACTACCAAGTTTGGTCCAGAACCAACAAATGATGAAATTTAAAAGACCCTCCTCAAACTCAAAAGTAGGTTATGAACTTATATTACTCGTCTATCGTCGTTCTCAATAAAGCCCTGAAATTTCAAAGTTCGTCTGCCCTAGATAGACGAGTTTCTTGTAGAAAAAGTTTCAATACAAGTACTTGTAGAAAATTTTGATCGAGCACTATTTTTTAGAAAAACAAACAATATTGTTATGAAACTCTCCTCACTAGGTTAGAAAAAATGTGAATAATAAAAACAAAAGTTCGTCTGCCCTAGATAGACGAGTTTCTTGTAGAAAAAGTTTCAATACAAGTACTTGTAGAAAATTTTGATCGAGCACTATTTTTTATAAAAACAAACAATATTGTTATGAAACTCTCCTCACTAGTTTAGAAAAAATTTGAATAATAAAAACAAAGTAGTAAAACTAATAAAAGTTTGGTCCTGGGTGGATGTATATGCGGGTCTCGGTGATTTTTAAACATTACTGGGCGAAATGGACGTCCAAAGGGATTAAACTTCAATTCTTCAAACGCTGTGAGAAAGGCGCCGAACCTACCTCACCATCTCACGGACATGGAAACAAACAGGACGGAAAAGGTAATCGGACTTCGGACCAAAGGATCGAACTTTCAGACTAAGGTATCGAACTTTGTGAGCTATCCCCCCCCCCCCCCCGCCTCATCTCTCCAAAGAGGAAAGACAAATATTGATTGGGTACCTGTTTATCTTTCGTCTCCTCATGAGGTTCGTTTCTCATTTCTCTTTGGCTTTTTTTCCATCTTTATCATTAACAGGATTGGTTTCTCTCTTTCTCGTTTCTCTTTGTTAATGTTGTTGCTAATGTAGGTACATTAGTCTTTTTTTTTTTTTTCATGTCTTTCATATTCTTTTCGTATTCTTCTTCTTTCGTTTAAAATCTTGGTCAACTACTTCTGCTTCTTTGTTTTTATTTGTTTCCCAGCGTTCTCTTCCTTTCCTCTTTTCGTGCTCTTCTTCTTCTTTTTCTTCTCCATCATCTTCTTCGTCTTGGGTTTTCCCCAATGTTCTTCCTTCTTGATGTTCTGCTTCATCTTTTTTGTCTTTGTTCCTTGTTTTAAAGAACTTCGTTCTTTGCTCTTCTTTTTCTTCTCCTTTTTGTCATCCTATTCTTTTTCGTCTTCTTTTTCTTTTGCGTCTTGGTTCCTCGTCATGTTTATCTTTTGCTCTCTTCTTTCGTGTTGTTGCTCTTCCCCTTTTTCTTTTCTTTTTTTTCTCTTTCTTCATCTTGGTTCTTTTCTTGATGTGTATCTTTCTCTTCTCTTCTTTCGTGTAGTTCTTCTTCTTCGTCTTCTTCTAGCTCTTCTTTTCTCTCTTCCTCGTCTGCATCATTACACAGCTACACCTCATATGTTTCTTCAATGTCAATATTGACACCCGATGTTTCTCTCTGGATGATGTTTGACTAATGAGATGTGCTTAATATTCTCTCCACTCCAACTGAGAAATTGCTATTGACTTAAGTCTCGCTGAAGGAAGAGAGAAAAATCATTCTCTTAGTATTGTAGTAAGTACTTTGTTTAAATTAGTATTTTGGTTATTTTCGTACATCATTCGTTAGGTGGTCGGAATTAGGGTCCCATTTAGGATAAAGAGAATTCTCAGTTAAATTTGGTCTTTGAAAAATTGGTCTCGATAGGCAATTATTAGTCTTAGAAAGAATTGGATCTTTGAAAAATTAGAATTCAGATTTCAGGCGTTTAATAAGGGTTTAATTTTTAATTCTATCCACATAAATATTTTTGAATTCGTGATAAACGATGTATGTCACCACACAATCCATAGGTTTACAAATTTTCACTGTTCGAATTTGATTTGGTTATCAGCAGTGGGTAAATCTTTACTTATTGGTAAATCATCTGGTGGAAATTTTCGTCAGTTCTTTATGGACATAAGGACTTTGTTTGACAATGAGGTATAGAAATATTAACTCTTTCTGCAGGGGAATATTAGCTCTAGTCTTTTTCTTTTGCGTCTTGGTTCCTCGTCATGTTTATCTTTTGCTCTCTTCTTTCGTGTTGTTGCTCTTCCCCTTTTTCTTTTCTTTCTTCGTCTTGATTCTTTTCTTGATGTGTATTTTTCTCTTCTCTTCTTTCGTGTAGTTCTTCTTCGTCTTCATCTAGCTCTTCTTTTCTCTCTTCCTCGTCTGCATCATTACACAGCTACACCTCAGATGTTTCTTCAATGTCAATATTGACACCCGTTGTTTCTCTCTGGATGATGTTTGACTAATGAGATGTGCTTAATATTCCCTCCACTCCAACTTGGAAATTGCTAGTGACATATGTATTGCTGAAGGAAGAGAGAAAAATCATTGTCTTAGTACTGTAGTAAGTACTTTGTTTAAATTGCTATTTTGGTTATTTTCGTACATCATTCGTTAGGTGGTCGGAATTAGGGTCCCATTTAGGATAAGGAGAATTCTCAGTTAAATTTGGTCTTTGAAAAGTTGGTCTAATTATTATTCTTAGAAAGAATTGGATCTTAAGGGCTTAATTTTTTATTCTATCCACATAAATATTTTTGAATTCGTGATAAACGATGTATGTCACCACACAATCCATAGGTTTACAAATTTTCACTGTTCAAATTTGATTTGGTCATCAGCAGTTGGTAAATCTTTACTTACATAATATGTTGGTATATCTTTAGGGAAAATTTTGGTCAGTTCTTTATGGACACGAGGAATTAATTTGACAATGAGGTATAGAAATATTAACTCTTTCTGTACCTAGGGGACTATTAGCCATAACAATATTGATAACTCTTTCTGCAGGGGGGGTCTCCACGGGGTTTAGTTTTGTTCGGAGGTGAATTAATGCCTCAAATGGGTTTGTGTCAATTTTCTAATCCTGTCCATTATTCACTATCGAAGGGGCTATTAGTTTGGTAGAGACACTTTGAGATAGTGGATAGTGTACCTTGTTCATACCCTTGGATACAGGATAAAGAAATGTTCCAGTATCATATGGGAAAAGCAGGAAGCATAAAAACAATATGTCCAAGGGTATATATATATTTTTTTGTGTAATTTCTGGACACGTTCTTTTTGTATTTCTCCTTCTTCTTGTATCATCCACCTACTTGGTCAACTCGTTAAACTAGTCATCAGCCACTAGTTACTAGTGTGATGTGATAATGTCTTCGTATAATCGTATTTCTAATGTTTGATTTATTTATTTATTCTATTTTCAGGTAAGTTTCAGTCATTGAATCGCGAAATCCGCGAACATAATCGCGAAATCCGCGAACAAAATCGCGAAATCCGCGAACATAATCGCGAAATCCGATCGGTGGAAGAGCAATGTTGTGATATTTCATTGAAGTTTTTAAAGGACACTCCGTCGATGTCGTATTGGTAAGTTCTGAAAATTTGAGTAGATTCACTTTGATAATAAATTAATAACAGTCTGATGAGACAATTTATAATCAAACCTTAGTAGAAGAATTCATCAGGTCCTTTGAATAATTTTCGAAAAAGAATCGAGGTAGACCTCATCCTCTCAGTTCCACCGTAATACCGATCTACCTACCCTTAATCCTTAATAATTCTACCATGCCTCTCTATCTCATTCATTTTAGGAGGATTCATTCAAAAAATCTGAAGACTTACCAGTGTTCCTACAATTCTTTTTATTAGTTCCTATTTATTATCCTTTATGATCCCTACGAGTATATTTTTATTGTTATCTCTAGGGATCTTTACAATCAGATTCTATACTACAATCTGTGTTCCATAGTACTATGACATCCATCTGTGTACTTTTCTAATTCTGTCTCGTACAATAGAAATTATAGAAAGGACTAACCCGATATTGATCGAGAGGAACTGTTTGGTGACAATAAAGTTTATACTGACAGAACGAATGAAGAAAGTCCCAACTTTTCTTTAGACGATTTTGCATTAAGGTGTGTCCACACATATTCGACGGCCGTCGATCGACGAGGTGAATCTATGTCGAGGTAGTGTGGACGGTTTCAGTCATCGATCGACGCACATCGACTATCTGTGGACACAGCTTTACATTATAATCGAAGAGAGAAGGAAGACAGGATAGGAGAAAGCCAGCCGTTCCGAGAACGAACATTATCCCATCAGGATAAATCATGTAAACACAGTACCCGAACTCGCGCGCATAGGACTGTAAAGTCCCTTTACTCCAGCAGTAGGCTACTACTATTATTGTGGTCAAATTCTCAAATTATATAATGTCTCTGGTCAATGTACTGCTAAGTAAAGTTTTATCGAGTTTTACCCACCATTTGACGACAAGCTACCCTCCTTTTCACATGAATCTCATCCAGCCTGGACTGCCTGATTGAGCCTGGGAAAAGCTCTGGCCAAGATGAACTACCCTATTCACTAACCCTATTCCTGATACCACCCTATATTCACTAAATCAGGTTTTACTCTAGCACGTGCCTGGCGCGTCGCACTTCGCCATTATTGTTCGTCGCGCGTCGCACAGTGTATCAACAATGTCCATTAAGTCAACAGCTATTGGCCTGCCAGCAACAAAGCAGCACTACAAGCTCACAATATCTTCACAATAACCTGATGGTTGTTCTTCTTCGTCTTCTTTTTCTTTTGCGTCTTAGTTACTTACTAAGCTCACAATATCTTCACAATAACCTGATGGTTGTTCTGGCTCATACATTTCATATAGGAATTGCTTTTTAATATCATATGCTGTACCTATATGTTTTTTTTTAATATTATGATATGCATGTATGCTTTATTATGCTATGTTGTGTGCTTTATAATGATAATAATGTACATGCCTGCGCTGGAATATCTTCTACTTGTTGCGAATGTCTGTATATCTTGCCCCTGTCCTTGCTATAATGTCTTTTCTTTGTGCTTAGAATCCTATACCCCGTGTACACTTGGGTGCATAAAGTTCTGGCCAATATTGTCTCTAGAACTTTTTCAATGTCAAAAAATATACCATTAAAAATAGAGCCAACTAGAAAACCGAAGGCAGTATCTTGTAGACAACATTGTAAGCTTTGAGTTAGTACCAAGATGTCCTTATTTATGCAGAAAAGGCTGTCAGCGTTAAGGCAATTTTGGTACCAACTAAAAGATTATATTTCTGTCTATTCTATAAGATATATCTATTATTGTCTTTGGTCTTCTAGTTCCTAGTTCCATTCTTTTTGTACACCATCTTACGATTCGTGGTAAAATGCCCCGAAATTTCACATATGAGTGTACTTATTTTCTTTATTACCTCCACTAGTCCACAAATCTCTGAGGATATGAACTTGATATTACAAACTGAATATCATAGTCTGCAATGTCTTCATTAATGTCTCTGGTCAATGTACTGCTAAGTAAAGTTTTATCGAGTTTTACCCACCATTTGACGACAAGCTACCCTCCTTTTCACATGAACCTCATCCAGCCTGGACTGCCTGATTGAGCCTGGGAAAAGCTCTGGTCAAGATGAACCACCCTATTCACAAACCCTATTCCTGATACCACCCCAATGCTCTTCGAACATGAAGGTAGAAACACACTACTATCACGTCACGTTAGCTCACGTGAGCTCATGGGGAGTCAGAAAGATGTGGTTCAAAGTTTTCCCATAATATACATAGTAAGCGATTTCGTCCAAGATAGCCACACTGATGTCCTCACGTCACATGAGCTATCACTTGACGTGATAGTAGTGTGTTTCTGCAATGACAGTGCTACTCAGAAGTTTCAGACCTTTTAGTATCAGATCTGGGACAGCTCTTCGTCTTCTTCTAGCTCTTCTTTTCTCTCTTCCTCGTCTGCATCATTACACAGCTACACCTCAGATGTTTCTTCAATGTCAATATTGACACCCGTTGTTTCTCTCTGGATGATGTTTGACTAATGAGATGTGCTTAAAATTCTCTCCACTCCAACTGAGAAATTGATGCTATTGACTTAAGTCTCGCTGAAGGAAGAGAGAAAAATCATTGTCTTAGTACTGTAGTAAGTACTTTGTTTAAATTGCTATTTTGGTTATTTTCGTACATCATTCGTTAGGTGGTCGGAATTAGGGTCCCATTTAGGATAAGGAGAATTCTCAGTTAAATTTGGTCTTTGAAAAGTTGGTCTAATTATTATTCTTAGAAAGAATTGGATCTTAAGGGCTTAATTTTTTATTCTATCCACATAAATATTTTTGAATTCGTGATAAACGATGTATGTCACCACACAATCCATAGGTTTACAAATTTTCACTGTTCAAATTTGATTTGGTCATCAGCAGTTGGTAAATCTTTACTTACATAATATGTTGGTATATCTTTAGGGAAAATTTTGGTCAGTTCTTTATGGACACGAGGAATTAATTTGACAATGAGGTATAGAAATATTAACTCTTTCTGTACCTAGGGGACTATTAGCCATAACAATATTGATAACTCTTTCTGCAGGGGGGGTCTCCACGGGGTTTAGTTTTGTTCGGAGGTGAATTAATGCCTCAAATGGGTTTGTGTCAATTTTCTAATCCTGCCCATTATTCACTATCGAAGGGGCTATTAGTTTGTTAGAGACACTTTGAGATAGTGGATAGTGTACCTTGTTCATACCCTTGGACATATTGTTTTTATGCTTCCTGCTTTTCCCATATGATACTGGAACATTTCTTTATCCTTTTACTCCAAAGGTTTTTCCATGTCCCAAGAAAAAGTGCCTTTGCGGGACCCTCGAAAATGCGATCGCGCCCAAAATAGGGCGAGAAAAATTATTCCCTTTTTGAGTTGAACTTTTGTGCCTATATGAATCAAAATTGGACACACCGTTCGAAAGTTTTGGTGAAACAAATAGACAAAGAAACATATGATACTGGAACATTTCTTTATCCTTTTACTCCAAAGGTTTTTCCATGTCCCAAGAAAAAGTGCCTTTGCGGGACCCTCGAAAATCCGATCGCGCCCAAAATAGGGCGAGAAAAATTATTCTCTTTTTGTGTTGAACTTTTGTGCCTATATGAATCAAAATTGGACGCACCGTTCGAAAGTTTTGGTGAAACAAATAGACAAACGAACGGTTTTACAGACAAAGTAAGAACAAAATAGGTATAGGTATGATTTATTTGGTTGACTTTTTTCGATTTTTGGCACTTTTTCGTAAAATTCCCTGACTTTTCCCTGACTTTTCCAGTCTCCATGAAATTCCCTGACTTTTCCCGGTTTTCTCGGTTTTCCAGTCTGGTAGACACCCTGTGAAATCTAAAGATAAACTTAAGTTTAACTTGAAATGAAAATCTTGCCAAATTTCATGAAATCTAGCCAGTTATCTCAAGAAATGACATGAAATTGACAACATTGTTCGTCTTAAGTTAAACTTAAGTTTATCTTTAGATTTCATACATACGACGGTAAGAGTCGTCCATAAGAATCGTCGAGGTACAACTTAAGAACTCACTTTGTCAGCCTAGATGGCTTGGAGGGTAGCACGTCTGCCTTGTAAGCGCTAGGCCGCGGGTTCGATTCCCGCCCGGGGCGGAGTTTATCCTGAACAGATAAGGTTCGTTCTCGGAACGGCTCGCTCTCTTCTATCGGTAGCACGTCTGCCTTGTAAGCGCTAGGCCGCGGGTTCGATTCCCGCCCGGGGCGGAGTTTATCCTGAACAGATAAGGTTCGTTCTCCGAACGGCTCGCTCTCTCCTATTATGTCTTCCTTCTCTCTTCGAATTCGGGACAATAAGACCTCAGCAGTTACAGTTCCCTCTGTCAAACCTAAAAACTCGCTTCGAACGTTTGTTCAACAATCCGATTATCCTATCATCGTTTATTAATGGTCTTAAGAGACGTTCAGAATTCAGGAGAGGCAGGAGGAGAAGACTGCAAGAACCTCGTGATCTTACTGTCGGTGGAAGAGCAATGTTGTGATATTTCATTGAAGTTTTTAAAGGACACTCCGTCGATGTCGTATTGGTAAGTTCTGAAAATTTGAGCAGATTCACTTTGATAATAACAGTCTGATGAGACAATTTATAATCAAACCTTAGTAGAAGAATTCATCAGGTCCTTTGAATAATTTTCGAAAAAGAATTGAGGTAAACCTCATCCTCTCAGTTCCACCGTAATACCGATCTACCTACCCTTAATAATTCTACCATGCCTCACATCTCATTCATTTTAGGAGGATTCATTCAAAAAATCTGAAGCCTTACCAGTGTTCCTACAATTCTTTTTATTAGTTCCTATTTATTATCCTTTATGAGCCCTACGAGTATATTTTTATTGTTATCTCTAGGGATCTTTACAATCAGATTCTATACTACAATCTGTGTTCCATAGTACTATGACATCCATCTGTGTACTTTTCTAATTCTGTCTCGTACAATAGAAATTATAGAAAGGACTAACCCGATATTGATCGAGAGGAACTGTTTGGTGACAATAAAGTTTATACTGACAGAACGAATGAAGAAAGTCCCAACTTTTCTGTAGACGATTTTGCATTAAGGTGTGTCCACACATATTCGATGGCCGTCGATCGACGAGGTAAATCTATGTCGAGGCAGTGTGGACGGTTTCAGTCATCGATCGACGGACATCGACTATGTGTGGACACAGCTTTATTTGTTTCGTTTTATCATAATTTCCGTACGGTTTGTCCGATTTTTCATGAATCTCTGCAAACTTGTTTAGCACACCAAAGAATTTTTCTCATCAGATTTTGAGCTCGAATAATAGATCAGTTGCGCTTACTTGGGTGATGTTTCAAAGCCATAGAGCAGGAAAAATGAGGACCAACGGAATTTTTCTTTTTCTTCTACGACTTCTAGATCCCGAGATAAATCGATTAAAAATATACCGGTAAATTATGAACTTTGACGTCACGGCATACGCTCCCATACACGATGACGTCACATAAAATGTCCCGAGCAAAGCTCCCTTGCAGGCAACGCATTAATGTGTTTGTGCGCATACGTTTCTGCGCAGTTCTTTCTGCTCCTCTGCTAACGCGCTTGCATAGTGGCGCTACCTAGCGGTCAAAAATAGCAACTGCGTTAAGTCTGACGTCACAAATCTTTGAACTCTTTCATTATAAAAATTGAATTTTCGACCTTTTACAGTTATTTTTTCGGAGTTTGGACCTCAGATTCGGATTTTTCCCAACTTTTTACATAGGAATCGACCATTTATTTATAATTTTTACCCATTTGCAACTCCTCCATTATAGATGCTCCTTTTCTCTGGTGCATTTTCATCAATTTTGACATTTCAGGTAAATTGCCAGCAATCTCTTTAGCAATACGAGTAGTATTTGACTTTGACCATCCATCATCCTAACTAAAACGGTCTCTTGCGGAAGTTCTTTTCATTCGGACTAATCAATCCATCAATCATTCGATGCCACAATGGTTTAAAGTCCACGACATTCGTTTTCATTTGAGCTAAGGATGTTCGTGTAACTCCCCGTGTATTTCTTATGGAGGGACTAAAAAACGTCAATATCTCGGGAACGGTTTGGAATTTCGGGGGTTTTCGATTTTTCCCAGTATCTACAAAAAATAAAGAATCCAATGGTGAAAACCGCATCTTCCTAGCTCATCTAGAAGTAGGTTAGAATTAGTATGAGTGAGTGAGTCAGTGAGTGAGTCAGTTACACAAGGGGCTGTTATCTAATAGAACGCGATATGTTAGCCGCACGATATGGTCTTGTTGATCCAGAAGATAATATATCGTTCCTAATAATAACAGACACTGGCTGAAATATATTGCTTGCGCACGAACTGTATCACACGCCGTTGCGAGATCCATGTGTGACCTGGCTAGAGATGGTAATTTAAGCCAAGTACGTTTTTTGCTTTCCCTATCTTCTTGGTGTGTAAGAATTTAAGAAAGTAATGCCGAAAACGATCAAAAAACTCCGTTTTGTCTTCGTGTTTTTGCGCCTCCCGGTCCTAAATCGAGGTAATTTTAAGGAAAGAAGGAGCTATTTCGAAGTCGAGTTTTTAATGGATAGATTTTCTCGTCCCCTGAGTGCCTGAGCCTAAAATATGTTTTTTCGTATTCGAAATTTTATAGCTTACAAAGCTATTTTCTTGAAATTCAAGAGGTACAAATTCACTAATCCATGATGGCAAGAACACGGACTTTGACACATTTTGGGTCATCATAACAAATTTCAAAGGTGTTGCAATAATCATTGAACATTGAAGATAAGCGATTTGGGATAAGGAAAGTCGTGTGATGTTCTCTCATCAGATATGTTTTCTTCTTTTATGAGGCTTCTCTTCGGGCTGAGGTTATTTTCTTCTTGATCTCGTTCCAGGCGTAGTTAATGTTAGAAGATGTAAGAGACCATCTCGTGAGGAGAAATGACTGTGAATGGCAAAGAAATGGCTTGAAGATGGATAGTAGATGGTTCTTTTAGATGCAGATATTGCAGATAATAGTCTGTATATAGAGTATAGATGGATAGGACGTTTCATCTCTATCAAGATGGATATTAGATGGTCCATTTAGATGAATAATGTCTTTTGACAGCAGTCAGCAGTGTTTGAACTATCTCAGGGTTCAGTACCAATTTACACGTATCACGAACTAATAGATTAAACAGGTACACGAACT
Source organism: Diaphorina citri (assembly GCF_000475195.1). Classification (NCBI taxonomy): domain Eukaryota; kingdom Metazoa; phylum Arthropoda; class Insecta; order Hemiptera; family Psyllidae; genus Diaphorina; species Diaphorina citri. The sequence goes on along the minus strand of NW_007378291.1, from coordinate 99,180 downwards.
TTTAGATTGAAGACATTGTTCGAGGATGTAATACTGTTATTAGGATTATATCTCGTCAGACTGGTTTGATATGTATCGAAGTTTAGACCATTCAGACTAAAGTATCGAAGTTTAGACCGTTCAGACTAAAGTGTCGAAGTTTAGACCGTTCAGACTAAAGTGTCGAAGTTTAGACCGTTCAGACTAAAGTATCGAACTTTAGACCATTCAGACTAAAGTATCGAAGTTTAGACCGTTCAGACTAAAGTATCGAAGTTTGGACCGTTCAGACTAAAGTATCGAAGTTTAGACCGTTCAGACTAAAGTATCGAAGTTTAGACCATTCAGACTAAAGTATCGGACTTTAGACCATTCAGACTGAAGAACTTTTGACTGTTCACTTCTTCGACAAACTGTACATTGTACACTGCATAACCACAGTAATCACTAACAATGTGTGAATGTAATGGATGGCACTCCATACACTTCACAGAGTAAAGGACCCAGCGAGGTTCCCTGAGGTATCGAACTTTAGACCATTCAGACTAAAGTATCGAAGTTTAGACCGTTCAGACTAAAGTGTCGAAGTTTAGACCGTTCAGACTAAAGTATCGGACTTTAGACCATTCAGACTGAAGAACTTTTGACTGTTCACTTCTTCGACAAACTGTACATTGTACACTGCATAACCATCACAGTAATCACTGACAATGTGTGAATGTAATGGATGGCACTCCATACACTTCACAGAGTAATGGACCCAGCGAGGTTCCCTGAGTAACGACCTGTGCGAACGTGTCAATAGCGATTCTTGTTCAGGCCAATATCTAATAGAACGCGATATGTTAGCCGCACGATATGGTCTTGTTGATCCAGAAGATAATATATCGTTCCTAATAATAACAGACACTGCCTGAAATATATTGCTTGCGCACGAACTGTATCACACGCCGTTGTGAGATCCATGTGTGACCTGGCTCGAGATGGTAATATAAGCCAAGTGCGTTTTTTGCTTTCCCTATCTTCTTGGTGTGTAAGAATTTAAGAAAGTAATGCCGAAAACGATCAAAAAAACTCCGTTTTGTCTTCGTGTTTTTGCGCCTCCCGGTCCCAAATCGAGGTAATTTTAAGGAAAGAAGGAGCTATTTCGAAGTCGAGTTTTTAATGGATAGATTTTCTTGTCCCCTGAGTGCCTGAGCCTAAAATATGTTTTTACGTATTCGAAATTTTATAGCTTACAAAGCTATTTTCTTGAAATTCAAGAGGTACAAATTCACTAATTTATGATGGCAAGAACACGGACTTTGACATATTTTCAAAGGTGTTGCAGTAATCATTGAACATTGAAGATAAGCGATTTGGGATAAGGAAAGTCGTGTGATGTTCTCTTGCCCAGATTTTATTATTATTATTATTATTATTTTATTTTTTCTACAAGTTTGTATGTTTTTATCTACTTTTTTTTCCTAGTAAATAGCCACTTATGTTTCAACTCTTCTCTTCTCTATCTTTTTGTCTTCTGGATATTTAAGTCTGTGTGTATTCTGAGTACATATTTACATTGAAAAATATAAAATAATAATAATAATATTATTGCTTGTATTTCTTTTCTAGCAAGATACTTGTAGCCTAGTTTTATCTGAGTACCTATCTAATTTTTTTATAGATGCAGATGGTTACAGTAGTACACCTATACTTAAATCTATGTTATGTACCTATGTCTACCTGTTTTTGAACGTTGATTTTCTCAATCTTGCACTTCAGATTAGTTCAAAGACAGGCAATGTCAATACTTTCTCAAAATTGTGGATTTCAATACATCGTATGAGTTCCGTAGTCCATAGATATCTGGGTAATAGTAAATAAAAAAATCAACTATTTCTAGCTTCTCGTTAAATGACAACACTGTAAATAACTTGGTACCTATATGGCATGAGATTCCTTGGTGTCGCCTCTGATATTGCGTGTGTTGAGTTCAATACCAATTTACGTCGTGAGGATCGCACCTAGCTTCTTAAATATGAGATTCCGGTGTCGCCTCTGATATTGCGTGTGTGTTGGGTTCAATACCAATTTACGTCGTGAGGATCGCACCTAGCTTCTTAAATAATGTCTTTTGACAGCAGTCAGCAGTGTTTGAACTATCTCAGGGTTCAGTACCAATTTACACGTATCACGAACTAATAGATTAAATAGGTACACGAACTTTTAGATTGAAGACATTGTTCGAGGATGTAATACTGATTATTAGGATTATATCTCGTCAGACTGGTTTGATATAATTTGTTTTCTTCTTTTATGAGGCTTCTCTTCGGGCTGAGGTTATTTTCTTCTTGATCTCGTTCCAGGCGTAGTTAATGTTAGAAGATATGAGACCATCTCGTGAGGAGAAATGAGTCAATGACTGTGAATGGCAAAGAAATGGCTTGAAGATGGATAGTAGATGGTTCTTTTAGATGCAGATATTGCAGATACTAGTCTGTCTGTGTATAGATGGATAGGACGTTTCATCTCTATCAAGATGGATATTAGATATAGATGGATGGGACTTTTCTTGTGATGCAGCTGGAGGTAAAACGTGTCCTCTGGTATTATATTGACGTGACTGCGTGATGTATCAATAATATCTACGAATTACTTAGTTGTTATCATTTTACTGTTATTAGTATTACTGTTGTATTAGACTTGTTAGTATTACGGTACACTTGTAAACACAATGCACATACAGCTGTATGGAAACTATGACACTAAGGTAACAGTCATACGGCATTAGAGGTTAGCTACATTGAGCTATTGAGATGATGGGAGTCATAGGGTAGATGAAGTACAGTCATTTCATTAGTGATTGGCAATCCTTTGTTGATGTGACTGCGTGATGTATCAATGAGACTTATTACTATTACGGTAAACATGTAAACACAGTATCTACACACCACAGCTTATGGAAACTTGGAAACTAAAGAAGAGTCGTGTCCTTCTTTTTGTATTTCTCCTTCTTCTTGTATCATCCACCTACTCAGTCAACTCGTTAAACTAGTCATCAGCCACTAGTTACTAGTGTGAATTTTTTAATTTTTATTTTTATTTATTTATTTGCAATTTTAACAAATTCACAGTTTACAACATGTTTACAATAACAGATGTGATAATGTCTTCGTATAATCGTATTTCTAATGTTTGATTTATTTATTTTTTTCCGTTGGTACCAACTAAAAGATTATGTTTCTGTCTATAAGATATATTATTGTCTTTGGTCTTCTAGTTCCATTCTTTTTGTACACCATCTTACGATTCGTGGTAAAATGCCCCGAAATTTCACACATGAGTGTACTTATTTTCTTTATTACCTCCACTAGTCCACAAATCTCTCTGAGGATAATATGAACTTGATATTACAAACTGAATATCATAGTCTGCAATGTCTTCACTTATTTCTCCCATTCTACTCGGTTACTTTCTGTAGGTGCTTTCTTTTCTGTTCCTTATTACCTCCACTAGTCCACATATCTCTCCAAAGCTATGGATTTCAACATTTACAACCTGTGTACAATGTCTCCATTCTTCTCGGTTACTTTCTGTGCTTTCTTCCAATGCATTGAACAACTACTCTCGCTGTTCTTTAATAGTGCTCATTCTCCTCATATACGATATACGTGCTATTCTGTTTCTATTGATAAATAATGATATTTAGTTGCTTTGCTTTGTGAGCTCCGTGATTCTGTTTTGCAGCACACAATCTTCATGTTGAATGTTTTCTTTATTTTGTACAATGTCCTCACGAGCTTTTACGAGTACAGGGTTTAAAAAATGGTTGTATTTTGCAATTTTACACTTTTGAGCTTTTTTGCAGTCTTTTGTAGAAGTCTATTTTTGACTTTTGCAGAAAAAAAATCAATTGTACTTGTACTTGTCCTTTTTGTGGTAGTTTTTCAGGATATTTGACCTTTGCAGAAGAGAGAGATTTTTTTTTTACCCTCAATGCTTGCTTTCCTTCTTGAAGTTACAAAAAATACCGCTGTCTCTCAATATCATTCTACTTGTTTCTGTCGATATTTTTGGATTTCCCATGGTTTAACACAGGCGCCATTTCAGATTCCAAAGGAGAACCGGTTCCCGCAGTTTCCTAAAAGGAAGGGGCACCTTTGGCTCTTGTTTTCCGGTTTACGTGATATGCGATTCTGGTGTGCCTCTTTTCTGGTGATTCTGAATTTCGATACAATTTGCTCCTCTTTTCCGATTTACGTGACACCCTGTACATTTGAACTTCACTTTAAGCCTGTCCTTTCACCGTAACTCCTTTAAGAACCTCAGTGTAACAAGCACTCTTGGTATCTAGGCGATTCTGGTTTGCCTCTTTTAACAGTACAATAAGTCAGGGAATAGCTACGTTTTTTACGATAATGGAACGGACATATCTATTGCTCCTTTTCTCTGGTGCATTTTCATCAATTTTGACATTTCAGGTAAATTGCCAGCAATCTCTTTAGCAATACGAGTAGTATTTGACCATCCATCATCCTAACTAAAACGGTCTCTTGCGGAAGTTCTTTTCATTTCTTTTCATTCGGACTAATCAATCCATCAATCATTTGATGCCACAATGGTTTAAAGTCCACGACATTCGTTTTCATTTGAGCTAAGGATGTTCGATCGTGTAACCTTGGGTTAAAGGATATGGGAAGGTATCCTTCAGGTCTCTTCAACCTCCTTTGTCGGGCTCTCTGTGTGTGTACACTTTTTTGAATTCCTAATTCCTCCGTCTTGTTCTTCTTCTCTTTTGTTATTAATTTATCATTGTTGTTGTGTTTCTTTCCGAGTTGACGTGCATGGAATTTCTAACGAGGAGAATGTTCCGGAGTACCAGGTTCGTTCAATTTTTCAATGTCCTCTTGATCCTACAATTCCTTCATGTTTTACTTTGAGTATCTAATGATCGGTGTCTTTTTACTTATTTATTGGAATATGTACATAACTACGGGAGAGAGCTAAATGGCTTTGAGGATTCCGGTAGCTATGTTGATGTCAGGTTGGGTGGCGCTCAACTCTTGACGGAGAACTCGACGGAGCTGTTTGAGGCTGGTCTCACGCTGCACGCGTAGACGTGTGACTTTGAGTGGCGCGTTAGTCGGCTGCAAAGTGCAAAACCAAACCTATGAGAATGTATAAGAGACTTTCTATAGACTCTGTACGGACAAGACACCTTGAAGACCTTAGACAATTTAGACAGACTGGTGGGCTATGACCTATAACCAATGCTCTTCGAACATGAAGGTAGAAACACACTACTATCACGTCACGTTAGCTCACGTGAGCTCATGGGGAGTCAGAAAGATGTGGTTCAAAGTTTTCCCATAATATGCATAGTAGGTGATTTCATCCATGATAGCCACACTGTCCTCACGTCACGTGAGTTCACGTAACGTGATCATAGTGTGTTTCTACGATAACAGTGCTGCTCAGAAGTTTCAGACCTTATTATCAGATCTAGCTTTGTCCCGACAGTCTATGTCTGGAGGACAGAGAGGTAAGAATTTCATCTTGATGAGCTGCATATTGAGCCACCCATTCTCGGGATCATAATTTCGTATCTGATTCCATGAATACAAAGAAGGAAGAAACACACTTATACTGGGTGGATTAGAATTCCTGCTAACGAATTACGAGTAGCATAGGTTGAGTGAGAAGGGCATCCACTCGTAAAAAAATTGTAGCCAAAACCAAATGTCAGCCCAAAGCAATCACCTAGCTAGGGCTGATTGAGAGGCTGACGAAAAACGCCGACCCCGTCTGATCACGGGAAAAGGCGAAGAAGAAGAAGAAGATTAGAATTCCTGTTTTCCTGTTCTGATCAGTTATCTACATACGTACGTATAAATGCTTCTGTTTGCAATAGAGATAACTCAGCTAACATTTTTCCCTCTTAGCAAACTTTTTCCTATCCTGTCTTCCTTCTCTCTTCGATTTCGGGACGATAAGACCATAGAAGTTACAGTTCCCTCTGTCAAACCTCTTAAAAAAAGGTTTAAAGTGAAAATTTTCCCCTGTCTTTATAGCCTTTTCCTATATCAAAATCAGATAAGTATTTCGAGAGTTTGTCTATTGATTCATTAAGTACTAATTAATATGTATTCTTGAATTAACCAATGCGGCATTCATCGGTTGTGGCCTTTTTCCTTTTATTAGCTTTCGTCCAATAAAGAGGCTTTAGATTGTCATCACATGTCCCGAAATAAGGCGCAAACCATTTAACGTAGGCACAGACGCAAGTACCTGGATACCCACAGATTGTCATCACATGTCCCGAAATAAGGCGCAAACCATTTAACGTAGGCACAGACGCAAGTACCTGGATACCCACGATGATGATGATGATTATGACTATTATTAATTTCTCTCAATATTATTATCATTATTCTGAAGCTTGATGACCATTTGACCAAGAGCAAATTATCCCAATGAGAAGTGAGCGAGGGTAATCATATGAAATAAAAATAAATTACACGGCCATTAACTTGTCCACCTCTCTATATGATTCTCGAGTATTAATTTCCTCCTCCCGAGTTAAATATTTTAATATATTTATTATCATATTTAATATATTTATGACACATTTATTTAAATGTCGGCGGTTTATGAACGAAACCGCCTATCGTTTGGGACTCCTTATCATCTGGATTACTTTTCATCAATATCGGAGTAACAGTTAGCTCTCTATTTCGACCTCAATTTGACAGTTTTCGACCGGTTTTGGTGGTTTGCAGCTGTTCTGACTAAAGGTTTGAGATATTGAAAAAGTTATGGGAGAATCATACCTTAAACACCCAGAAACTCACAAGCCAATAGGATAAGGAAAGTCGTGTGATGTGTCACACCAGATTTTCATTTGGGTAGTATTCCACTGAGGTAACCATATACCTGCGCAACAACCACTGATGTTTGGGCTATCGTGCACGCCATCATTGGAGACCCTATCGACTTGCATGGTCGTGTACGCCATTATGGGGAGACCCTATTGACTTGCACGGTCGAGCACCATTTAACCCGCCCACGTGCACGGTTTTATGTGTTCGATATTGGAGAATGTCCTAATATTTTTCTTCTCTTTCGGCTTTGGAATCGAGGAGTTATGATCGTATCGCCTACGCGTCGTTATGGGCTGCCGTATCGGGAACGTTATGAATTATCGGATTGTGCAGTTCGGTTTTGAGTTATATTGGTTGCAATAGACTCTTGAGTGGAAGGTAACCACTAGGCGAGGTTAACGCCGGAGGCGTTTTCTACCACCTAACCCTTAGAGCTCCATTATTATCTGGTCAAAATCTCAAATAAATGAGGATAAAATTCCATGCCTCGGCTGGGATTGAACCACGCCCTCCTGTTTACCAGGCGAGCGTCTTGACCACTACGCTCCTTTGGCTCGGGGGGGGAAATCTTTGGTACCTCCATGTACATGTATGTAGGTATGTTTCTATTAAGAAAAGTGGTAGCACTCCGCCAAATCAAAATATGTTGAGCGAGCTACCAAAAGATCTATTCTATTCTGTACGTGCTTGAATGGTCGGAAATCTTTGGTTTGGTGAAGATCGCACCGCGTGAGAATCCTGTCATAAAACTTTTTTTTTAATTAGAAATAAAGGGGGAAAAAATCTACATCTTGCGGAAAGAGAAAAGAATGGCATATATCAGTCGCGCTTGGGTGATGTTTCAAAGTCATAGAGCAGGAAAAATGAGGACCAACGGAATTTTTCTTTTTCTTCTACGACTTCTAGATCCCGAGATAAATCGATTTAAAAAATACCAGTAAATCGTGAACTTTGACACGTCACGGCATTGAAGCGTTTGTTTTTTTTTTTTTTTTTTTTTAATGGTGAATTCCGCAAATTGGATGTAGACAGGAGAGGCAGTGGTGTAGACGGTGGATTTCAGATCTGGAGGTTGATGGTTCGTATCCAAATGAACGGAGATAAAGATATAAAATTCAGCATAATTTATTGGTCGAGAAACGACATTTTTACTTTCTAATCTAATGTAAGATAAAGGATAGTAAGGTATAAAATTGAACATACAAACATAATTAATTTACCGAGGAACGACATTTTTGTGACAAGATCAGAGGCTTTTCAGATTGCAGTGTATTTGGAAAGTACCTTCCTATCTGGTACGTATCTGTGTAGGTCCATCTGTCAGTCAGTGTTTTTATTTTTCTACCTAATTATTCTATTATTTTATTATTACTATCTTACTAGTATTTTATTATTACTATCTGATGGCCCCCCAGGTTGATAGATCTCCACCCACCTGGGATGACTTCGCACATCAGTATAGGCGTTACAATGGTACCTCCATCAAGCCATGACAAAATATATAATTTATTTACACAACCTACAGTGAAGACATTTATGCAAGAATGCTACAATACAAAGTGATGTAGGGATCTTTTTAGGTAACCAAAGGGAAACTCGCAAAATATGTATGCTCTTCGACTTTTTTTTTAAGATGTTTGACAGAGGGAACTGTAGCTGCTATGGTCTTATCGTCCCGAAATCGAAGAGAAAAGGAAGACAGGATAGGAGAAAGCCAGCCGTTCCGAGGACGAACATTATCCCATCAGGATAAAATCCGCCCTGGGCGGGAATCGAACCCGCGGCCTAGCGCTTACAAGGCAGACGCACTACCAACTAAGCTAACTAGGTTGGCTGCTCTTCGACTTTGAAACCTTACCTAGGTATAAGTGCAACTGATCTATTGGCTTCATTAATAACCGATTTCCCTAATTATATCAACTACCAATCAATACGAGAAGAGCCTAATCCTGCATTATCCCTTTTTGTATAAAATGTTTTAATTATTATCACTATACAAAGTGTTATATTATTTACACACAATACATTGACTATTTTATCATCAAATCATTATAATATTATAATTATTTAGTATCTCATAATATTATGTGAACAATCCAAAATGTAAATTTATTAAATTTATCTTTTTACGAGGAAATGAACTTGCAATCAGTTGTACCAAGCGTCCATTTTTTACGACAAACAGTCTTGAATATACTCGGAAGTATGTGGAAAAGTACTTTTTTAATTTTATTGAGAGTACTTTGCACTGCAAATTGACTCTTAAATAGTACACTTCTTATCGCATCATATGTCGTAAAAGACGCTGGACAGTTTCAGAAAGAAGGTTTTCACTAATAAGTTCTCACATCCAGTTCTCACCTTGTCACTCACTCATTCGAGTCGTATTCTGAAGTCAGTAATGCCCAGACAAAATCATTTTGAGGGGCGCTTTCGTACTGAGTTGTACATGTTATGTGTTGGTTGTTTGTAGAACCTACCCAATAAATAGTGTAAATAATCATCGTAAATGTCTGCCGATAAATGTGTATTCCAGCGCCACGAACTTCGTGATAGGACCAGATCAGGTGATGCTTCTTAGTCAATATACATAATTATACATATTGCAATATCAAGATAATAATTATACTGTAGGTATTTAAATGCATGACATCATCGATAGGTTTGACAGAATTTAGCAGAAAAGAACCATCAAAAAGGCAATTCCCCTTATGGATAGTTCTTTTCTGTTTAATACTGTCCAGTTCACAATCTTCGCGTTTTGCTGAGTCATATTAATCACTATTTTATCACATTAATCATCCCCAATTATTCATCTCTCTATCAGCTGTATCACTAAAAGCTGATAGAGATCTAATAATCAGCTCTATCACTAATGAATAATCACCTGTCAACAAGTTCCTCTAGCGAACTTAAAGACGAAATAATATTCTTCGCAATGTTGAACTTGAATATAATTATCATTGTTTGCTAGCGGCGATAGCACGTTGAATACGTCAGTTCCCAATGGGTCACTGAAGTTAAGCAACGTTACGCGTGGTTGGTGTCCGGATGGGTGACCATCTGGGTAATCGCGTGCTGCTAGTTTTTCCTGGCCCAACTCTAGCTGGGTGAGATCCATGTAAGGCAGGGTAGCTTGTCGCCCAATAAAGGGTACCCCCATCACGAAAGAACTTAGCAGTACAGTGATGTTACACCTTTATCAAACAAATCTATCACTATACGAGCTGATAGAGATCTAAAAATCACCTTCATCACTATCTAATAATCAGCTGTCAACAAGTCCCCAAGTAAGAACGCGAATTAATTACCATAAGTCAGATTTGAGACCACTGCATGCAACCGACGACGTTAATGGCAAACTTCGTTTCCTCCGAAGTTGCCTTCGGCAGAATCCGCAATAATTTCTGTCTAAACAGTGGAATTCCAGCGGTAAATTATGACGGGATTCGATTGGTAATTATCGGGGAGATGCAGAGGAGGACTTGGCGTTTGTTCGGGGGCAGCACTGCCCGCTGGCTGCTGCAGTTGACGGAGCCAAAGACCTGTCCAGTTTCGCTAATTATGACCCGTAGTTCTTTTCTGCAGACTTGGTGTCCCTGAGGAGTTTGTTAAGATCCCTTCCAAGGAAAGATAAGCCGAGGATAAAAGGTTTAAATTGCCAGCCTAGTTAGCTTAGTTGGTAGTGCGTCTGCCTTGTAAGCGCTAGGCCGCGGGTTCGATTCCCGCCCGGGGCGGATTTTATCCTGATGGGATAATGTTCGTTCTCGGAACGGCTGGCTTTCTCCTATCCTGTCTTCCTTCTCTCCTCGATTTCGGGACGATAAGACCATAGCAGTTAAAGTTCCCTCTGTCAAACCTCTTAAAAAAAAAAAAAAAAAAAAAAAAAAAAAAAAAAAAAAAAAAAAACAAAAAAAATGGATAAAAGTTGCACGACTACACTTCCAATGCAACCGCAATGGCTCTGAAATGTTTCTTCCTCACCATCTCTCCTCAGGTATGGCTGTGTTAACCCCGCGAAGCCCCCGGGAGCGCGCAGCGCGACCGTATACGCAACCCCGCGTAGCGAACACGCGAAGCCCCCGGGGGGTGGAGGGGGGCGAAGCCCCCCTCCCGAGCACGAAGTGCGAGTATTATGGATACCCGTATCCGAGATTTTATGTTTTCTTGTATCTTGCATTGAGAGTCTGAGTTCTAGGGTTGTGAGGTTTGCTTCGAATTGTCTGGATTCCAGGGTGCAAGTTGTAACCTTCAACCAGTACTTGCTACAATGATGCTCTCGGGTCGGTACGAATGACACCTTTTCAACAACAGTCGACATTTTACACTTCTCGTTAAGTTGATCTTGGAAATTTCGTTTTCTTTGGATATAACATAACATCATAATTATTTCAAAGAAGAACACATTTCAACACCTTAGTTTGAGTGACGTAGAACCAATTTCTACGTAATGAGAGTTCGTATCTGATTCCATGAATACAAAGAAGGAAGAAACACACTTATACTGGGTGGATTAGAATTCCTGCTAACGAATTACGAGTAGCAAAGGTTGAGTGAGAAGGGCATCCACTCGTAAAAAATTTGTAGCCAAAACCAAATGTCAGCCCAAAGCAATCACCTAGCTAGGGCTGATTGAGAGGCTGACGAAATACGCCGACCCCGTCTGATCACAGGAAAAGGCGAAGAAGATTAGAATTCCTGTTTTCCTGTTCTGATCAGTTATCTACATACGTACGTATAAATGCTTCTGCTTGCAATAGAGATAACTCAGCTAACTTTTTTCCCTCTTAGCAAACTCAGATTTTAAACGGGGGCAGGAAAGATTTGGACAAGTCAGCCCTCACACATACCAATTTTGCCCAAATCTGTCCCTTGAGAGACCCAATTTGAAAGCTTCATAAAAATTCCATTTCTGGTTCACCCATGTTCTTCGAACTTGGCGAACTAGTAAGCAAAACTTGGTACTTTCTTATGAACTCTTACATTGTTTTGCATAAAGCTCCTTTTACTACAGGGCATTTCATACTTCATTGAGTAAACTATAACTGGTTCACCCATGTTCTTCGAACTTGGCGAACTAGTAAGCAAAACTTGGTACTTTCTTATGAACTCTTACATTGTTTTGCATAAAGCCCCTTTTACTACAGGGCATTTCATACTTCATTGAGTAAACTATAAAAAAAGAGAGAAGTTTTATACAAAAAATAAAAGCGTTTTATAATACAAAAGTAGGACTTTATACCCGTGGTACGCCCTCTTTGTTATAAAACTGTCGGATTATGATTTTTATATCTATTTTGTGTAAATACTGTAAATAGTTTTGCTCGGAAAGAAAACAGTAGGTTGAGGGAATTTGTGCTGAATGTTTCTCAAGTCTGAGTTAACTCTGCTTAAAGTATGGGTAAAATCGAGGAGTTATGATCGTATCGCCTACGCGTCGTTATGGGCTGCCGTATCGGGAACGTTATGAATTATCGGATTGTGCAGTTCGGTATTGGGTTATATTCGGTATTGGGCTATTTGGTGTCCGACGGGCCATGATTTGAACTTGTGGAATGTGAATTTAGTATCGGTAATCGGTATCCATCCATTTGTGAGTCGCTGGTAATTTTGATTGTATTTTGAGTAGTCCACTTCTCTGATTTCAAATGACTTCAAATTTAAAACAGTTTGGCGAAAATTTATGACCTATCTTTACAAAGGAATACCTAAGCAGCTGAGATTCCTGCCTAAAACCCTTTAAATATTGTAAAGCTTCCTTCCATTTCGGGAACTGCATATGCTTAACCTCCCTTTAGCTCGTGCTTTCCTTCTTCATTCTTATTTCGTTGCAAAGTCATTACATCCCAACAAGGTGAAAAAATCCAGTGGTAACGCGCTTGCTTGCCATGCAGAAGGACATGGGTTCGAATCCCACCATCGACAAAAATTTAAGTCCACTTCTCTGATTTCAAATGACTTCAAATTTAAAACAGTTTGGCGAAAATTTATGACCTATCTTTACAAAGGAATACCTAAGCATCTGAGATTCCTGCCTAAAACCCTTTAAATATTGTAAAGCTTCCCTCCATTTCAGGAACTGCATATGCTTAACCTCCCTTTAGGCTCGTGCTCTCTTTCTTCATTCTTATTTCGTTGCAATGTCATTACACCCCAATAAGGTGAAAAAATCGAAGCAATTCCAGAATTTTGTGAGCAAAAGCCGATTTCTATCGATCTTCAAAGGCTTAGGATCTCATTTGTGTCAGAAAGTTATGACCAGAGCATCTGGTGTGTCAAATTTCCTTCTGTGAATTCGGTGAAGGCGTGGGCACGGAGCACTATCCAGGAGTATTCAGGTGTTTGGTTTGAACTTATAGAGTAATATTTTTTTAATCAAATGAGCATCTGGTGTGTCAAATTTCCTTCTGTGAATTCGGTGAAGGCGTGGGCACGGAGCACTATCCAGGAGTCCTCAGGTGTTTGTTTTGAACTTATAGAGTAATATTTCTTTAATCAAATAAGTCTACTTATAAGTACAAAACAATACAATAAGTACAAAACAATACAGTTGTACAAAACAATAAAGTCTACTTGTTATTGACAAATTGGAGACCGACTTTTTTTTCTCGTAATATTGTGATTCGTTTTTTATAAGGCTATAAAATTTGATTCTTTTTTCTCTCGGAATACAGTTTTGACAATCAAAATCTTCGTTGGAATTTTTTTGGCATGCGTTCAGATTTTTTCGTCTGATTCATTTTTTAACACACATGAATGGATGTCTGATATCGCGACCTCTTCGGTGATTCCTGAAAGTTTTACACTTAGTGGAACCGTTGTCACTGAGCTGATTTCTCGATTCTGGCTTTGGTTTTTCACTTTTCTTTTTCAAGCGATACGAGGATAGCACGTTGAATGGACCAGTCAACCAGTCCTCAATGGATCACCGAAGTTGAGTAAACAACGGCAATTTTACGTGTGGCCGGTACGCGGATGGGTAACCAAGTTGCCATTCCCGTCCCCCTGGAGGCGTTTTCTACCACCTAACCTTTAGAGCTCCATTATTATGTGGTCAAAATCTCAAATAAATGAGGATAAAATTCCATGCCTCGAACCCACGTCCTCCTGTTTACCAGGCGAGCGTCTTGACCACTACGCTACCGAGGTAGGTGTGGCCGGTACGCGGATGGGTAACCAAGTTGCCATTCCCGTCCCCCCGCCTTTTCCCGGTCCCACTCAGGTTGGGTGAGATTAACGTGAGGAGGCGGATGGCTTGTAGAATGGAGGTGAAAACCTCCTTCAGTTCCGTCACTAAAAACCTTTACAGTTATACCTGGGTTAAGTGACGTTAAACGCCTTGGAAAAAGAATCACTTTCACGACTATCTAAAAACCTTTACAGTTATACCTGGGTTAAGTGACGTTAAACGCCTTGGAAAAAGAATCACTTTCACGACACGACTAATACCTGCCTTGGTGGTGTAGTGGTCAAGGCGCTCGCCTGGTAAACAGGAGGGCGTGGGTTCAATCCCAGCCGAGGTATAGAATTTTATCCTCAATACTATTTGAGAATTTGACCACAATAATAGTAGCAGCCTACTGCTGGAGTAAAGGGACTTTTCAGTCCTATGCGAGCAGTATAAATAAGCACAATAGTAGCAGCCTACTGCTGGAGTAAAGGGACTTTTCAGTCCTATGCGAGCAGTATAAATAAGCACTATTATTATTATTATTTTGAGTTTCGATTACTATCGACTATGTCTTCCTGTCAAATCACACATCCTATTCCTATGGTCACTGAAGACTCTGCCCAAGACACTCGTCTCTTCTTTGCTCTTTCTTTATCAAAACCCATCAAATTATTCATTATTAATTTTGTAATTTGTATAACTTTCCGAATAGAGACTCACATCCTCTTTCGCCCTAGTCACAAGAAATAAACATGATAGTGTACATAAAATAAATACAGGGTGGCTCAAAGTCTTCAGCGGAGGTCGAAAAAAGAACGAGGAGAGGATAAGAGAAAGCCAGCCATTCCTAGAACAATACTCATCTGTTGAGGATAAAGTCCTCCCCCCCCACCTTCCGGCGGAAATCGAACTAGTGACCTACAAGGCGGACGCTCTATGCTCCAAGCTAACTAGGCTGACACAGATTCTTCTAGAATCAAGGATTTTTATCTTGAAAAAAAAAAAAAAATGTGGAAAGTTTCATGCCGTTTGATCTCACCTACGTTACGCTACGTTTATAGAAAATGAGGGTTTTTTACACATTGAGGAGCGAATAACTCTGGAATTTTTAATAGAGTGGACCCCCTCCCCTCCCCGTAAAATAATCCACAGATTATAGAATAGAATAATACCTTGTTTATCCTGCCAGAATGAGACTGAAAAGTATAGAAACGTCTGTTTAAAATATGGGCACAACTTTTCCAAATCACCCTGTATACAAATAACAACATGACACCGTGTTCTTTCTGATTTAAACATAATGTCCGTAACGTCGCGCTCAATTTCGTTCATGCGCGCATCGCTCGGTGTTTCCGAAACATTTGAACCGGGATGAATTAATCATCCGGTACGCCGCGCGCACAGACCCCCTGGTCAGTTTTTTGACATGTGTCACTGACTCACTTTGTCATGCGGATGGGAGAATGTTTTGACCTGGGTATTTTTTTGAAATGTGTCACTGAATCACTGCATTAGACGGATGAGAAATTGTTTGTTCCGTTTTTTTTTTTTTTTTTTTTTTTTTCTTTCACTTTTTGTTTAATTGTTTGCTAATTTGTAAAAAGTTTACTGATTTAAAGTTCACTGGTTTGTTTGGCGACAAAGTTCTTTTGGTTATATGTGTCTTTTTTATTTTTGTGGATGATGCTGTTTATTTGTATTATATATCGTAGGGTCCAGTGGGATGACAAAAGGTTGTTTTTTCCCTTTTTTTTTTTTTTTTTTTTTTTTTGGTTTTTGTTTTTTTTTTGTTGTTTTTTTTTTTTTTTTTGTTTCGTTTTTTTTTTTTTTTTTTTTTTTTTTGTTTGTTTTTTTTTTTTTTTTGTTGTTTTTTTTTTTTTTTTTTTTTTTTTTTTTTTTTTTTTCTTTTTTTTTTTTTTTTCTTTTTTTTTTTTTTTTCTTTGTGTTTTTTTTACATGTTTGCGTCTGCTGTGCATTCGGGCTTGGCGAATTTGGGAAAAAGGTTACTGGGCCGAGAAAGATGTCACCTGGGTTTTTTTTCTTTGTTTTTTTTTTTTTTTTTTTTTTTTTTTTGTTTTTTTTTTTTTTGTTTTTTTCTTTTTTGATTTTTTTTTGATGGTTTTTTTTTTTTTTTTTTTCCTTTTTTTTTTTTTTTTTTTTTTTTTTTTTTGTTTTTTTTTTTTTTTTTTTTTTTTTTTTTTTGTTTTTTTTTTTTTTTTTTTTTTTTTTTTTTTTTCTTTTTTTTTTTTCTTTTTTTTTTTTTTTTGTTTTTTTCTTTTTTAGTGGTTGTTTTAACTTCTTTCTTATCTTCTCTCTCTTGTGTGAACGTGTTTTGGTCTTTTTTTTTTTTTTCTTTCTTCCTTTTTTTTTTTTTTTTTTTTTTTTTTTTGCTTTTTTTTTTTTTTCCTTTCTTGATTTTTTTTTTTTTTTTTTTTTTTTTTTTTTTTTTTTTTTTTTTTGTTTCCGGTGTTTTTTTTTTTTTTTTTTTTTGTTTTTACATGTTTCACTCGGTTGTCATTCGCTTTGGGAATTTGGATAAGGTTCTGGGCCGAAAAGTTCACCTGGGTTTTTTTTTTTTTTTGATGATATGTGTCATTGTATTATTCGAAGTGCGGCATGGACAAAAAGGTGCGACGTGTGTGTTTGTGTGTATAAATATTTTCAAGTCCATTTCGGATTTTCATTAGTTTTTTTTATTATTTTGAAGGGGGAGGCTGTACTTTTACTTAAAAAAAAAAGAAAAAATGTGTTTTTTTTTTTTTTTAAGATGAGTGTCCCACCGCCGTTTTTATTTCGTAGCAATGGAACAACTGCCACATTAGACGCTTGTGGCCTGTGTCGTAGCATGCCCATCCCGTAGTATACCTCTCATCAGATGGGCGAGAAGAGACACGATACTTCCGTCTGTGTCGTAGCATGCCCATCCCGTAGTATGCCTCTCATCAGATGGGCGAGAAGAGACACAATACTTCCCATTTACGGTGTGAGTTAACATGCCCATCCCGTAGTATGCCTCTCATCAGATGGGCGAGAAGAAGACAAATACTTCCCATTTAGGTGCTGGGTCAACACGAGAACCAGAAAGTAACCCGTAAATTATTTGCAATCGAAAAACGAGTACAAATTTTTGTCGATGGTGGGATTCGAACCCGGGACCTTCTGCATGGCAAGCAAGCACGTTACCACTAAAATTTTTGTCGATGGTGGGATTCGAACCCGGGACCTTCTGCATGGCAAGCAAGCGCGTTACCACTGGACCAACCGTGCCCCCAGCTAGCATACTAGCTTGTTTAACTTCAGTGGTGGTGCCTTCAACACGTTATTGCCGCTGGCTTGGTGCAACTGCATGAAGTGCATATAGTAATATCACTGTCGCCTATTTGCATCATTTGTAATTCATCCATTAATTGATTCGTTCTTGAAATGACTAATGGGTCTGATGTCCCTAATTGCTCAGAATGTCTGATTCGCTAATTGCTCAGAATGTCTGATTCGCTAATTGCTCTGATTTGCTCTTGATATGTTCCAGGTAATATTATGGACGCGAGCTCCCGGTGTAATTTGATATTCAGCAGTGGCGTAGCGTGTATGTATGGCGGCCATACAACTCAAAAGTTCACTCTAATGCCCATAAATATTAATGGCATGGCATGTACTGTGATGGGACTTGGTAGACCTGTGCATGAGCCCTACACTTAAATTTAGACCACGCTACGCCACTGATATTCAGGCTAATTTCTGAGGACAGATTGTGGGTAATTTATTACCCTGATTTAAAATCGAGTTTGAGTTTGAGACGAGATGTGGAACAGGTAAAATTTTTGCCCTATTTTCTGTCTTTCCCCGCGAAACGATGTGTCGGAATTTTAGAATTGATAGAATATTAATTCGTCGCTTTTGAAATGACAGAGCCCAACGACACGACGGTTTTTTTTTTAAGTTGAGTTATTTTGCCGTTTTGGAATCAAAGGACACATTTTTTAAATTATTTACGGATTGATTATTATCATTTTGACAAAATTCCATTATTTTGAATCATTTCAAGTTGGATTTTGATGGTCTACGACTTCTGCGAGGCTCGATGTTGCAAAAAGCTTGCAATAAAGTTAATTGGGCTCTGTTGCTCGATAACGGCCGATATGTATACTGTGTGCGGACTTTGCATGATTTATGTGAATCTGATATGTAATACGCAATAAATTAAACTAATCGGTGCTTCTGTCTGATGTAGAATATGAATAATTATTTAGACCTACCTACATACCTTCTTGCCTAGGTGCCTGTATGACATAATGTAATAACCCTTAGAGCTCCATTATTATGTGGTCAAAATCTCAAATAAATGAGGATAAAATTCCATGCCTCGGCTGGGATCGAGGGATCGAGGGTTGGGAGAGAGAATCGCTGCTCTATGTTGGGGGGGATTATATTAGGTCTGGAAAATGTGAAGAGTGGGAGCATGTTGAGAAGAAGTGAAATGGGGGGGGACCAGAATGTGGGGCGGGTCGCCTATCAATACATACATACATGTTTTTACAGCATAATAGTGGGAAAATGTGGGGATTTTACCTATGCACTGGGTAAACTGGGTATTCGAATAATATGGATAATAAAGGTACCATATATTATATGTATAGCAACGGTTGACACGTCACGTGAGATCACGTGACATGGTAGAAGTGGGGCTGTCCTGAACGAGATTACCTACAACATTATGGGAAAAGGTTGAACTACATCTTTCTGACTTTCCATAACTTCCCGTGACGTGACATCATGTGATGTTGTGATAATGTTAAGTGTCAAAAACACAGCGAGCGTTGGGAAACTAAAGTGAAATTTGGTGTCCACCTCTATTCTCTATTCTATTCGAGCTTGAATTTTTTAGCTTATATTTTTAGATGGATAGCTGGTACCCAACTGATTTTTTTGTTTTTATTATTTATTAATTCCATACCTCGGCTGGGATTGAACCCACGCCCTCCTGTTTACCAGGCGAGCGCCTTGACCACTACACCACCGAGGTAGGGTGAATTACATGAATACTGTAGCATTTGTTGCAAAATAGAATTGGAGACAACGGTTCATGGTTGTCTACTATTCCACTGTACACAACCGAGTTGGAAACCAAGAAAATTTCTCCTTTAAATAATAATAGATAATAGACTCTTGAGTGGAAGGTAACCACTAGGCGAGGTTAACGCCGGAGGCGTTTTCTACCACCTAACCCTTAGAGCTCCATTATTATCTGGTCAAAATCTCAAATAAATGAGGATAAAATTCCATGCCTCGGCTGGGATTGAACCACGCCCTCCTGTTTACCAGGCGAGCGTCTTGACCACTACGCTCCTTTGGCTCGGGGGGGGAAATCTTTGGTACCTCCATGTACATGTATGTAGGTATGTTTCTATTAAGAAAAGTGGTAGCACTCCGCCAAATCAAAATATGTTGAGCGAGCTACCAAAAGATCTATTCTATTCTGTACGTGCTTGAATGGTCGGAAATCTTTGGTTTGGTGAAGATCGCACCGCGTGAGAATCCTGTCATAAAACTTTTTTTTTAATTAGAAATAAAGGGGGAAAAAATCTACATCTTGCGGAAAGAGAAAAGAATGGCATAATAGATCAGTTGCGCTTACTTGGGTGATGTTTCAAAGTCATAGAGCAGGAAAAATGAGGACCAACGGAATTTTTCTTTTTCTTCTACGACTTCTAGATCCCGAGATAAATCGATTTAAAAAATACCAGTAAATCGTGAACTTTGACATCACGGCATACGCTCCCGTAGGCGGTGACGTCACATCAAATGTCCCGAGCAAAGCTCCCTCGCAGACAACACATTAATGTGTTTGTGCGCATACGTTTCTGCGCAGTTCTTTCTGCTCCTTCCGCAAGCGTGCTTGCATACTGGCGCTACCTAGCGGACGAAAAAACTGCGTAAAGTCTGACGTCACACATCTTTGAACTCTTTCATTAGAACGGAAAATAAAAATTGAATTTTCGACCTTTTACAGTTATTTTTTCGGAGTTTTGACCTCGGATTTGGATTTTCACAACTTTTTACAAAAGAATTGATTATCTATTTATTTATAATTTTTACCCATTTGCAACTGCTCCATTGGTGAGATGCATTTATTAGTAGGAGTTAGGAGTTCTTCTAGTGATTGTGGGATGATTATGCAAATGTGCCAATGAATTAATTGACTGTAGAAACAAGAAAACCGTGGAAACACTGCCTCCATGATGTCCATGTTTGGGTGGTGTTTACTTAGCCTGCCGGGCAAGAAGTGGAAGACATTTTCATTTTATAATCCTTCCCTTAAGGTTATTTTACAAGAGATATGTCTATGTCTGGCTAGAAAAATGCTTCGTTATCGTTCGCAAATTAGTCATGTAGTCGTCAGTCCAATAGCCCTGAATAAAAATAGATGCGGCACACAAGGGATCAAGTAGAAACTGCCTTAAGATAAGAATGTGCCCGCCTCTGTGGCCGAGTGGTCACGAGCACTGACTCTCAACCTGGAGGTGCTGGGTTCAAATCCCGGCCAGGGCGGAAATTTTCTGACCGAACTTTTCCGTTCTTGGATAGGCATGGATGTAAAAGAATGTGCCTTGAAGTAATGTGAAAGCTGAACTCAGACTAATGCGAATTTGAGAATCTAGGAGTATTAAGAAATTATGAGACATGGCCACCATAGGTCACCTAGGTTAAGCAACGTCCGGGACGTCCAGTCCTATAGACTGGAAGTTCAGGATTGAGACCTATGGACTGGAATTCCGCTCATTACTCACTAACAAAAGGGGGGCCTCTAATTAATTTTCTAGTCAGAAGTAAAAGAGTTCTTTTATGGTCCATTCTTTATATGCTGGAGAATATGAACCTTAATTTAAAAAGAAGAAGGAGGAGGAGGAGGGGAACAAGAAGAAGAAAAAGAAGAAGAAAGAGCAGGGGATGAAGAAGTAAAAAATACTAGGAATATCTACTTAATTCTCAGTATTAATAATTTTAATTAATTAATTTTGAACTATACCTTGTAAAACTCTAGGGAAGTGGGAATTAATAGTCATTTTGACTACTATTCATTAAAATGGAGTATTAAAACCTACTAGCGTTTGCTTCTCAATGGAGCAGTTCCTGCTCTATGACTTTGAAACATCACCCAAGTAAGCGCAACTGATCTATTGATGAAGCGTTGACAGGCTTATTTTTATGATGCCCTTGTTATCATAGTTCCTTAATTCTTGGAGATAGGATAAGTAACACTGTGACAGCCTGCAGCCTGCCCACAAGACTTCGTTTAGACTGCGAGAGTAAAGAAAGTTTTCAGTCCTAATATTCCAGCAGCATAAACAAAGTGTATTCTATTCTATACAAACCAACCTCAGTGGTGCAGTGGTTAGCGTGGTGGACTTCGAATCTGGAGGTTGGTGGTTCAAGTCCAAGTCAAGTCAAAAAATTTAGCGTAGTGCATTAAGCGGGGAACGACATTTGTGACAAGCATTTATGCTTAACACAACGCCCCGGGCGGGAATCGAATCCGCGGCCTAGCGCTTACAAGGCAGACGCACTACCAACTAAGCTAACTAGGCTGGCGTAATATTTTATAGTCCTTATACCCGTATCTGAGATTTTATGTTTTCTTGTATCTTGCATTGAGAGTCTGAGTTCTAGGGTTGTGAGGTTGGCTTCGAATTGTCTGGATTCCAGGGTGCAAGTTGTAACCTTCAACCAGTACTTGCTACAATGCTCTCGGGACGAATAACACCTTTTCAACAACAGTCGACATTTTACACTCCTCGTTAAGTTGATCTTGGAAATTTCGTTTTCTTGGGATATAACATAACATCATAATTATTTCAAAGAAGAACACATTTCAACACCCTAGTTTGAGTGACATAGAACCAATTTCTACGTAATGAGACCCGTATACGTCGAACTGCATCCCAGGAAGACCACGTTATCACAGTCATTTACATTGAATATCAGTCTCATTACCCAGAATTTGAATATCAGAAATCATTTAACATGTTTCCATACAGCAAGATCATTGAATTTCTTTTATATTCCAATCAACTTTCACGAGTTTGCAAGACATAGAATATCAGTCTCATTACCCAGAATTTGAATATCAGAAATCATTTAACATGTTTCCATACAGCAAGATCATTGAATTTCTTTTATATTTCAATCAACTTTCACGAGTTTGCAAGACATAAAATGTAAACCCCCCCCCCCCCGTAAAATAATCCACAGATTATAGAATAGAATATACCTTGTTTATCCTGCCAGAATGAGACTGAAAAGTATAGAACGTCTGTTTAAAATATGGGCACACTTTTCCAAATCACCCTGTATACAAAAACAACATGACACCGTGTTCTTTCTGATTAAACATAATGTCCGTAACGTCGCGCTCAATTTCGTTTCATGCGCGCATCGCTCGGTGTTTCCGAAACATTTGAACCGGGATGAACTAATCATCCGGTAGTTTAGTAAAATGGGAAGTATTGGAACAAGCCGTACGGACCGTACGCTAATGAACACTTCCGAATCATTCCGAATTATTTTTAAAAATTCCCAAAGGGTTGGGGAGGGGGGTGCTCCGTAGAGTTTACAGCAGTTGCTTGGTGCTCCGCGACCAAAAAAAGTTTGAGAACCACTGCTCTAAGTAAACCACTTGAGACAGTTATGCCATTTAACAGGATTGCATAATATTTCATAACTAGACATATATAACGTTTAGGTAGGTAGGAGTAGTCACTTCCTACTTGTTTTTTAATTGGGAGTAATTATGTTTATTAAGTAGTCCGTGCGTCTGCCTTGTAAGCGCTAGGCCGCGGGTTCGATTCCCGCCCGGGGCGGATTTTATCCTGATGGGATAATGTTCGTTCTCGGAACGGCTGGCTTTCTCCTATCCTGTCTTCCTTCTCTCTTCGATTTCGGGACGATAAGGCCATAGCAATTACAGTTCCCTCTGTCAAACCTCTTCAAAATCCAGGCAGCTGTCTTCAATTATTTATCTACATGTAGGTGAACAATCTGAATTGAACATATCTAATTAGCTGTGTCTCATAGCAAAAAATCCGCCCTAACAAAATTAGAGATTTTCCATTATTCCAAAGCGAATCGATTACTTTGATCCTTGACGCTTTGGTTTCCTAAAAACCTTTACAGTTATACCTGGGTTAAGTGACGTTAAACGCCTTGGAAAAAGAATCACTTCCACAGGTTTATAAAAAAAAAAAACGGTGGTGTAGTGGTCAAGGCGCTCGCCTGGTAAACAGGAGGGCGTGGGTTCAATCCCAGCCGAGGTATGGAATTTTATCCTCACTATAATTTGAGAATTTGACCACAATAATAGTAGTAGCCTGCTGCTGGAGTAAAGGGACTTCTCAGTCCTATACGAGCAGTATAAATAAGCACTATTATTATTATTATCCTCTTCTTCTCCCTTCTCCTCCAGCTTCTTCTCTTCCCATTCCTTCTTCCTTTCTCCTTTTCCTCGTCCTCTTTCTCCTCTTCTTTTCCCTAATCTCCTCTTTTTCTTCCTCTCCCTCCTTCTTCTCCTACTTTTATTCACCTTCCATTCTCCTATTCCTCGGCTTCTTTCTCCGTAATCCTTATCAGGGCCTCTTACACTAGATAAAATTGGATTTCAGAATAATAATCCAAAACACCATTTTTTACTTTTATCCTATAGGAAGGAAAGTAATGTAATCGGGTCAAAATTTCGATGGTCAGATTTTAGTGACGAAACACGTTTTGAGGTCCCTAGAGCCTAAATGCAAAGTTTCAGCCATTGGTCCGTGTGTGTGTGTCTGTGTGTCTGTCTGTAAACAAAATATCTCGAGAATGGTAAGAGCTAGAGACTTGAAATTTGGTATGTAGCTGTCAAATGTGACAAGGATGCGACACGAAACTTTTGGTTAAGACCGGTGCTACGGTTGGCGGCATTTTACCGCTTTTTGGCGGTTTTTGGTGTAATTTAACAATATCTCGGGAACGGTATAAGCTAGAAACTTGAAATTTGGTATGTGGTTCACTAATGTGACAAGGATGCAACACAAAACGTTTGTTTGAGATGGTTGCTGCGCTTGGCGGTATTTTGACCGCTTTTGACAGATTTCGACCGTTTTTTGGCGGTTTTCAGCTATAGCGACAAAACGGTTAGAGATATTGTAAAAGTTAGGGTAAAAGAACACTCAAATAAGCATCATTCAATAGGATAAGGAAAGTCGTGTGATGTTCACACCAGATTTTTCTATTCTATACGATCTCTACATAGAATAGAATATACCTTGTTTATCCTGCCAGAATGATACTGAAAAGTCCTTTTATTCCCGCAGTCTAAACAAGTACATTAGACAGGAGTTCATCATCTTAGGAGAACCCCCACCTATTTGACTTTCAGTGGTTCTCAAACTGTGCTCCGCGTGTGACAAGAATGCAACACAAAACGTTTGGTTGAGATGGGTGCTGCGCTTGGCGGTATTTTGACCGCTTTTGGACAGAATTCGACCGTTTTTTGGCGGTTTTCAGCTATAGCGACAAAACGGTTAGAGATATTGTAAAAGTTAGGGTAAAAGAACACTCAAATAAGCATCATTCAATAGGATAAGGAAAGTCGTGTGATGTTCACACCAGATTTTTTCTGGCTTTCTCCTATCCTGTCTTTCTTCTCTCTTCGATTTCGGGACGATAAGACCTTAGCAGTTACAGTTTCCTCTGTCAAACCTCTTAAAAAAAATGTCTCTCACTCTATCTGATCAGGTGATCACTAATTATTTGTTGGGAAAGAAAATTACGAGGGTTGGATAGTACTTCGGCCATGCCCTTGCCCAATGGCACTCATTTCACGTCTATCGAAAATTAAAGCAATACCATAGTACTAATAATATTGCTACTGCCGTTATTACTACTGCTGCGAATAGTGTTAATACTAATACTGCGATGATTATACTACTACTGCTCTACTGTTACTCATATCTAGGATACATGTATGAACGTACGAGTTTCGGTAGCAGATTGCAGCGTTTTATATTGCGTGCACTCAGCCGTGATACAATAATTACCTTTGATTTCCGCACGAGAGGGAGAGGGCGGTTCTGTTATTCCGCTTGGACTAACTGTGGGGTGCACCCTATCCCCTAACTGTGGGGTGCACCCTATCCTCTAACTGGGGTGCCCCCTCTCTATATTCCCAATAGTTACCCACACACCGGGCGAGTGCCGAAATTATTAAAAAATGGACGCAAATTTCGCACCCCACAAACTAGGGTCTGTTTTTCGTTTCATACATTATTTATCATAATTCTCGTAACATACCTACATACGAATTCATTAAATTCCATACTCTAGAATGGTCTAAAAGCATAATTTATGTTTCTAGAGTAGGTACCTATCTACATAAATGGTTGTTAATTTGTATTGAAAACAATGTATTGATTTCCGCTGTTTTTCGTTTCATGTTTATAGCCAGCAGCGACTAGTTTCCAACCTTCCAATGGATCCACTGAAAGCTGAAAGCAATTGAGGAGGTTGATACAAAAACGACTTTTAGGCAATAATACTACGAGTATATACCTAAGTTATACAAGACGTTTTTGCGTCAAATCAAATCCCTCATTTGGTAATTTTTCGATCGATTATAGCCCTTTTGATTTACGGTGCACCTGTTCTTCACAGCACGTTGAATTTATGCAATCGGGGGCTCTCATTCATTCTTCATGGAACACGTTAATCAACACCGGAATATAAAATAAAAGATACATAGGTACGAGTATAAGTAATAAAGCTAATAAGACAAGAAATTTGTAGTTTACATTTTACAAGGATAAAATAATAGTGTACCAAGGGGAATTAAATAAATCTATGGCGGTGCAAAATTTCCAACGTCATGCAGCGTCAGCAGAAAGTGAATTTTCCGCAACTTTATCATCCCCCCAGTTTTTGCTGAATTTTCGGGAACTAAAATTATTAGTTTGATAGTTTGCTATCTGGTAATTACGAGTAGTAACGGAGTATGCCCTCCCCCTCTGTGTAGCCTCGGTCTGGAAAAGGGGTGCCCAACTGGGCATGAGCCGCGGGCCGCGGACCACTTTTGAATTTCATAATAACTCAAGTTCACGGACCACTTTGGCGCCCGGCTCGGAGTCAACTTTATCCTGAACAAATAAGGTTCGTTATCGGAAAAAAATAAAAAAAAAAAAAAAAAAAAATGTAAAAAAGATGCAATAATACATCCTAATTAAGTACCTAACCTCCGTGGTCGAGTGGGTCTCATACTAGGCTTACACACCGAAAGTCTAGGGTTCAATATTGTATATTGTAAAGAGTAGAACTAAGTTGTGGCGAACCTTATTTTTAATCAAAAAGTTAGAAACTTTGGTTCGCTGGCCTCATTCCTACATACATATTTCTTAATTTTGTTTCAGCCGTTTGTGAACCTCCATGTCAGCATGGAGGTATCTGCAGTTCACCTAATCATTGCTCTTGTCCTGTGGGAACTTCAGGACCAAACTGTGAAACATGTGAGTCATAAACTCATCACACTTAACACCAGAATCTCAGATCTAGTCTTGTCTTGTTATTCTTATTGCCCCGAAAGCGAAGTAGTAGAACGCCAGTCATTCCGAGAACCTTATCTATTTAGCTAACTAGGCTGACAGCGAAAAAGGAGTGATCGAGTGACATTAGAGCCCATTTTCTATTTTCGAACTTACTTACAGTACAGACCTATATTATTGAGTACCTATGTGTACCTTTGACATAATGTGTATCTACTCAAAAGCGTCTCCCAGACAGCCGGAACGTGTGTGGCCGAAAAATCTGGAGACCTAGGTCTGTCAGACCGTCTGAGAGATCTGGGCCTGAAGCTTTTTCTGCCACACACATTCCGGCGCGCGGCGGTCTGACAGACCGTGGTCTGTCGGACGGTCTGATGGGTGGCGGGAATTAAATATTTTCCTCTGTTCCAGTGAACTGTACTTCAGAGAGCTGCAATAATGAATCCTGCAGTTCAGCGAACGCCAGTTCAGTGCAGTGTCCAACACTCACCTGTACTCCCCCATGTCAGAATGGCGGGACATGTGCTTCCAATAATGTGTGCTTGTGCAATCATATCACCACGGGGGATCGGTGTGAAACCAAGTAAGGCCCTCTCCAAAATGTAGACTAGAATATATTTTGTGTATCCTGTCCAAATAGGACTATTATAAGAACGAGATCCATTCACTCATTCACAGTTCACATTTCACATTTCACACACTGATCGCTCTATCTCTAGAACCACAACACCTAGAAAGTTGAAATTTGGTAGGAATATTCCTTTTATGGTCTGGGTGTGCAATAAGAAAGGATTTTGCGAAAATCTAAACCGGTCCTGAGATATGATCAATTTTTGATCGCTAAAATCTCCATAAGAAATACACAGAGTGCAGAGACTGCGGGAGAGAAAACTTTTCCTCGCTCGCCTAATATTTGAGTTTCGTTTATGTTTTTAGTTTGATACATACAAGTTCGGCCATGCCTTTTCCACAAGTTTGGCCATGCCTCGGGATGAACTAGCGGGATTCCGGAGCGAAGCGACCTACAAGTTCGGCCATGCCTTTTCCACAAGTTTGGCCATGCCTCGGGATGAACTAGCGGGATTCCGGAGCGAAGCGACGGAATTCAGCTAGTGCCTTTTCCACAAGTTTGGCCATGCCTCGGGATGAACTAGCGGGATTCCGGAGCGAAGCGACGGAATTCAGCTAGTAGCGTATATAAATATCGAATGTCCTCGGGTACATGTTGAGTAATGAAATTTTATGCGATAAAATCAAAGGCATGTTTGGATACGTTTTTATTGACTGTTGATCAGTTTATTTTGCTTGACGATTTTATGTTTTAACACTTTGATAGTGTTTTGGTGTTTTTACTTCTGGAGAAGGTACTTACATAAATGTATGTACACCTATTTATTTATTTACCTTTTATAATTTAAGTACTTAGATGTTTAGTAAATAGATGGTACATAACATGTTAAAGGTACCTACCTAGAATAAAATTTTTTTAAAAAAAAATGTAAATAGTCATAGAGGCACTTGAGTTTGTTATCTTGAAATTTTCATAGTTTCTGTTCCATTCAATTCTAAATTGAGTGTGCTTCCTTCTCTCTGACTCTCTCTTTCTCTCTCTCTCTCTCTCTCTGTCTCTCTTCCTCCATGAAATAGCAACTCTGATGGCGACTAATTGGGGAAGAAAATAATAATAATAATTCGAGAGAAAAATATTAATCGGACATGTCCATCAGTCAAACGACCGAAAGAAAAATGATGCATATGAAACGAAAATACACATCAAAGAAAAACTTTTTGAATTTAAAAAAAAATTGGGAATTAATATGAGAAGAAGAAGAGGAGGAAAAGAGAGAAAGAAGAAGAAGAAGAAGAAGAAGAAGAAGAAGAAGAAGAAGGAGGAGGAGGGTAAAATGTATACTCGTATTTTTAAATAAAAATACGAGTGAAATATCGTTTGAATTAGTTCATTGTATTTCTTTGTTTTACTGAAACATTTTCGTTGTCTTAATACATTGAGATGATTTGATAATATTTAAACATCATGAATTGAGAACGCTGTAACTCAACGGAAAAAAAAGTTATCACTGCAGTTCAAACGCTGGAAGATAGAGCGCACCACACGTTCTATTCAAAAAACCGTTTTACGCAAAAAGGGCAACAAATCCATATGTCCCTTTTTGTACCCAGCTCCTCAATTCATGACAGATAGTGATGTTATTATTTTCGTCGATTGTAGTTCTACATGTGGAAGTGTCGTTCATAAGTTTAAGTTTATACCTACCCCCTAATTTCATACATTGTAAAATATGGTTATGAAATAAATAAATAAAAAAATGCTCATAGATTATGTTATTTTCTTCATGTGGACTGTGGACACTGGACACAGCTTAAGGTTAGGATAGGTACCTTCAGAAGCCTCAAGTAGATATTCATTCCCATCTCTCGTCCATTATAAAAATAAGAGTTTTCCTCTCTCGCCCTTACTATCCTGTATAATTATGAAGCATAAGGTTCCTGGCCGTTAATATCTATGTATGTGAACACAGAGTGCAGAGACTGCGGGAGAGAAAACTTTTCCTCTCTCGCCTAATATTTGAGTTTCGTTTATGTTTTTAGTTTGATAAATACATACAAGTTCGGCCATGCCTTTTCCACAAGTTTGGCCATGCCTCGGGATGAACTAGCGGGATTCCGGAGCGAAGCGACCGACTGCGGGAGAGAAAACTTTTCCTCGCTCGCCTAATATTTGAGTTTCGTTTATGTTTTTAGTTTGATAACTACAAGACGGCCATGCCTTTTCCACAAGTTTGGCCATGCCTCGGGATGAACTAGCGGGATTCCGGAGCGAAGCGACGGAATTCAGCTAGTGCCTTTTCCACAAGTTTGGCCATGCCTCGGGATGAACTAGCGGGATTCCGGAGCGAAGCGACGGAATTCAGCTAGTATTATTATAAGAACACCTTTTCCACAAGTTTGGCCATGCCTCGGGATGAACTAGCGGGATTCCGGAGCGAAGCGACGGAATTCAGCTAGTTGAGGTCCTTGAAGCAAGCAAGCAGGCAAGCTCTTGTGAGAAAACTTTATGTGATTAACCTCAGGTTCTATAGAAGGCCATTTCTTTTGCTCTCTAGGACGAATGGGTTGTAATAAGTTCGATTTAATTGTTTATTATGCGTACCGATGTTCAACCCCAATGGTTGTGGTCCTCAATTTTATGAACTGCATGATCGCGTGTGTTTTCGGCCCCAACGATTTGGAGAAAGTCTCCCAAGAATAATTAAAACCTTTATTATGATTGTTCGAGAAAAGTAATGAATTTACACCCTCATTCACGTAACTTGGACGTCCGTTGTAAGAGAATGAGGAACGTAAACCCAAAATTTATGTATCCTCAAATAAAAAAAAAAGGTAGTAATATGAAAAGGAAGAAATAATTGCCATTTGCTGAAATTGGTTTCTTTAATCGGTGCAGTGGAGAAATGCACATTCATCTACATACATATGTAGGTCATGGAATTTGAATTCAATGTCTTACAAAATCAGACCCTAGCTGCTGGGAGCTCCCATTTTGGAGGGACCTGAGTTTCATTACTATTCTTTCGTCTCGAAAAGCTGCCTCTACGAGAACTGAACACTTATGTGGGTCTTCGCTTGAAAATTGTCTGCTCATTCCTAAGTTGACCTATACCCTTGGATACACCTGTCATCAACATGAACACAAGAAGATCAATCTCTCCAGCCGACATTGCGAAGACTGCAAAATTTGATCATCATACCAGCGACTGTCGCAGAGCTGTGATAAAATCGACCTCCAGAGATCTGGCTTCGAATGACGTGCTACAAATGTGAACGGACCGGTACCTACTTTGCTGTAGGGTGCCCCAAGATGAAAGAGCCTCCAGACGGATATGTTGGAATGTGTGCTGTCAACCCAGAAAAACAACTATACCATAACGGTGAGCGATTTTGTTTTCTTTTTGATAGTGGTTCTGAATGCTCTCTATTCAATGCTCTTGACGTACATAAGGTCTCCTCAAAGTTAGAGGGACCTTGATTTTCCAAAACCATTACTTCGTATGGCTTGGGTAGTGCTGGTTGTACCGAATACCAAACAAGTGTTAGCTCTGGTAGTGATAAACTTAACGAAAATCATGAACTGAATAAGTATTGCATTTTATGTTGTCCCAGACATCCCTATCGTGGTCGACCGAGAAATTGTGAGAATATTTTTAATTTAAATAGTCCTAGACAAAATTATAACCTACACCCAAAAGTCGGAATTCTCAGACTCTATTCTCTTTATTAAAAAGGGGAGATTAAATTTAATTGTCCGGTCCCACAGTAAAACGAAAAAGAATTCTCAGATTCTCACACACTTGGCACTTTTGATATTTGAAAGACCGGGACCGTATAAAATTGTTTTAATTACGGTAGCTAATTCTCTCACCCCTTAGTTATCAAAACAAAACCAGATTTTAAAAAATATGTCAAGTCTAGTGTTTTGTAACAAAGTTCAGTTTATTATCATTCTTGATTTGATTTTTTTATTTTACTTTCATGTAATGATTTAAAATCAAGACTACTTAGAGCCCGTTCTCCCTTTATTTCCAATATAATGTTTAAGTCACCCATCCATTTATTGGCCTTTCTCGGCGTAGCTTAACATAGGTGACGCTAAAACCGGTCTTAAATGATCGACTGAAGTGTTATCTAAAACTTTCTCGCTTTGAGTTCATAGGTCGTCGCGACAAATTTCAAGATCAGAGCTCATTTGTGTGAGAAAATGTGGAAAAAAATCCCCCAAAAACCTGTTTTTTTTTTTCGGCTTTATGGTTTTTTGGACAAAATTTGTACCACCATTTTCGTGATCCTGGTAAAAAGACCTTTAATTTGATATATAGGTCGACTAGGTTTGGATAAGTCCTTCTATGGGGACAGAATACACACAGACGACACCGAAGCGAATACAATAGTCCGTCCCTTATACCTTTTTATTACTATTGTAATAATAAAGGAAGGACGGACTAAAAATGGAGTTGAAACTTGAATCTCACTTCGTTCAGTTGGTTTAATTCTATCTGTTTGCATTGTTTCAGGCATCGCTGGATGATCCTACTCAGACCGTGGTGTTACATCGTAGTGAACCATCCCGTCTACAAGCCCTCGCATTACAACTCGCAGGGTACCTATGTATCAACTCAGATTTCAGAGTCTATAATAGGTTGATAATAAATATAATTCATGAAGCGGTCAAACTTTCTTGACTTGGGGGGGCGGAGCGCTACCGCGCTCCTTAATAGGTAGTTAATACATGATATGTATATCAAAAACATAATGTTAGAAATGATGGAACGGAGTGAAATACCTATATCCGAAATTTGAAAATGAGAAGCAAGAGAGAGCATATGTACCATGATCGTAAAGTGTACTTGTTGGCAAAGGGTTGAATGGAAGTAAGTTGGCAGGGTACCGAAGATAAAACGTGTAGTATCTTCGAACACTGTTCAAAAAGGGGTACTTAAAAGAGTAATATCGTAAAGCATCATCATATGCTTTGTCAAAACTAAACTTGAACAAGTGGAGGTGGACACAACTACCATTGCGTAGCTTGTGCCACCAAGTTGATATTATCGCTTAACAGGGTAATATCGTAAAGCATCATCATATGCTTTGTTAAAACTAAACTTGAACAGTGGACACAAAAACCATTGAGTGACGTGCCCACCAAGTTGATATTACTGCTCGAAAAGTAGCTCCGAACTTTGTTTTTCGAAGAAGATACTTCAGTTGACACAAGAGCCATCGAGTGGTCACTAGTTGTAAGACAGTATCACTTTTGGGTAGCTTATGCCATCGAGTTTATATCTTAGGGTACATAACCCAACCAAAATCTGAAACCCATCAGCCAACATTGTACAGTCGATGTCAATACCTCTTTGTAGTTATTAATAATTGTAATATTATTAATTGATAATGATACATATTGATTTTTTTTGTAAAATATTCATTGGTATCTAAAGCTGTAAACTAACATCAATAACATCAAAGCGAGTTTATATCTTAGGGTACATAACCCAACCAAAATCTGAAACCCATCAGCCAACATTGTACAGTCGATGTCAATACCTCTTTGTAGATATTAATAATTGTAATATTATTATTAATTGATAATGATACATATTGAATTTTTTGTAAAATATTCATTGGTATCTAAAGCTGTAAACTAACATCAATAACATCAAAATAGAAAGTAAAAACACGTGACTACCCAGCACTTGGGTCGAAGAGAAAAGGGATGTGATTCCTGGGTACTCGGACCAGTGCGGAAGGGTAGTGTTATGGAGTCATATGAAAATTTCATATGAATATGAAATGAGACAATATGAATATGATATGATTTGATTCTGTTTCGTGTTAATATAGGCCGGGCGGTGCTGCGAACTCTTGACGTTCGCGCGCCTCCCGGCGCGCTTGATTAAAAATAAACCTGTAGTACGTACGTACGTACGTTTTCTCTACGACAAACCGTTCTTGAGATATTTTGTTCGCAACTTTCTACTTTTTCCCATTTAAACCTGTAGTACATACATACATACGTACAGACCATGAGACAAACCGGTCTTGAGATATTTTGTATACAACCTTTTCCCATTTAAACCTGTGGTACATACATACGTACAGACCATGGGACAAAAACTACTTTTTTGGAATCAGGGGACCCCAAAACGGATATTTCCACCCATTTCCCGATTTTGAAAATTTGGACCGATTGCAATACTTTCTCATTACCTTGTATAGGTTCCCTATACGTAAGGGTAATAGAAAGTAAAAAAAAAAAAAAAAATCGAAATACCTAGACGAATACTCAGTTGGGGACAATCAAGAGAGGAGATATAAGTAGCCCGTATTCCTGTCGTATTATCCATTTATCCTAGTTTCATATAATCTCTAGCAGTGGCGTAGCGTCCATGTAGGGTGTGTATGGCGGCCATACACTCAAAAATTCCACTCAAATACCCTTAAATATTAACTTTAAATAATTATTGTATTCTTATTAGATAGATATTGCGATAGAAATTAGTGTCCGCCCTACACTTGGAGTTAGACCACGCTACGCCACTGATCTCTAGTCTATACATAGGAAGAGGTACCTAAGTACAATAGGTCTCCAGCTCTACAGTCTCAAGTGTTTTCAATTAAGGACTCCAGCCACAGGATTATCATAGGGATAATATGGGCAATCTACTGTAAATTTATAAATGGGACGCTAGAATGATATTATGCAATGTACAATAGGTCTCCAGCTCTACAGTCTCAAGTGTTTTCAATTAAGGACTCCAGCCACAGGATTATCATAGGGATAATATGGGCAATCTACCAACCTCAGTGGTGTAGAGGTTAGCGATGATATTATGCAATGTATCTTCTTCTTCTTCTTCTTCGCCTTTTCCCATGTTCAGATGGGGTCGGCGTTTGTCGTCGGCCTCTCAATCAGCTTTAGAGTGATCGCTTTGAGGCCAACTGGTTTTGGCTAAACAAAATTTTCCGAGTGAGATGCCCTTCGCACTCAACCTTCGCTATTGATATAGCGTGAGGAAATTTGGGCTAGTCTTCTCCCTGTTTATAGTCCCCTAGCTAGACGCTGATCTACTCTCTGTTTATAGTCCCTCAGCCAGACTAGATATTATGCAATGTATGTATCATACAATTCATACACTTGATGTTAGAATGTTATGATGTATGAAGGTTGAAAGATGTATCAAAGAAAGGATATCAGGGACTCTGTCTACAGTTCTGAGTTGGGCCGTTTGACTTGTGATCCGGGGGTTTGGGGTTCAATTTTCAGTATAGCGACATGAAAAGACTTGACGGTTCTTGAATCTTGAAGCTTCGATTTTCGAATCTAATATGGAAGATTTTCTGTCAACTAAAATGTCTTTTTTCGTTTGGGGTTCAATTTTCAGTATAGCGACATGAAAAGACTTGACGGTTCTTGAATCTTGAAGCTTCGATTTTCGAATCTAATATGGAAAAATTTCTGTCAACTAAAATGTCTTTTCTCTCTAAAAATACAGGTAATTCACCCAACATACTGACGTGTTCATATTATGACTCATCATAATTATTATTTTCGGCAGGAGTTAGTTACTAGTACCTACGTATGGTTAGGTATTAGGCAGGCAGGATGGAGGGTGGGTAGGTACCTAGCTGTGAAGGTAAGGTGGGTGGGTAGGTACCTAGCAGGGAAGGTAAGGTGGGACGGTGGGTACGTACCTAGCTGTGAAGGTAAGGTGGGTGGGTAGGTAGTTAGGTACCTAGCTGAGAAGGTAAGGTGGGAGGGTGGGTCTGGGTAGGTACCTAGCTGAGAAGGTAAGGTGGGTGGGTAGTATGTATACCTAGCTGGGTAGGTAGGTGAGGGGGTAGTAATTATGTCTCAAATTACACGGTGCACGATTTCACATTAATTACAAGAGAGGGAGAGAGAGAGAGAGAGAGAGAAAGAAACGGCATAACGGTAATATCCCCGGGGGACAAATTTAGCCGGCCCCCCCCCCCCCCCAACCACCTTCGTTTTAACCATCCCCAGTCAAATTTTCTCTTTCTACATTTCTTTTCTCCTCCCCCCCCTCCTGTCTCTTCTTTGCTCCTTTCTCCTTTTTCTCTTTCATCCCTCCTTCCCTCTTTTCATCTTTCTACTTTCCCCTTTCCTCCTCTTTCTTTCTCCTCTATCTTCTGACTTCTCTTTCGCTTTCTTCTACATCTTCTTCTCTTTGGCTTAAATCTGGGATGTGAGAATGAGACAAAAAAGGAGGAGAGAAGGTGGGACCGAAAAGATGGGAGGCAGGAAAGGGTGGTTGGAAAGAATGGCTAGAAGTTGGAAAGAAAGGAAGAAAGAAAGAAAGGAAGAAAGAAAGAAAGGAACTTCTTAGTCTCATTCTGGCAAGCTAAAAAATAGAAAGAATGGTTGGACAGGAAAGTAGGATTGTCAGAGGAAGCCAGGTGATGGGAAGGCATTTTTTTTTTCTCGGGGAGTAAATAGCATTTTTTTTCCGGACAATTATGACCGAAAAAAAATAATTCCTAGTGAAAACAAAGAAATAAGAGGGGTGGGAGACGAGATGAAGTTAGGTGGAAGAGAAGGGGGAGAAGGAAGACACCCCCCACGGTGGGTGGGTAATGGGATGGGAGAGACAATTTTATTATGGCCAAAAAGTATTAGTGAAAACAAAGAAATTTGGGGTAGGGTGGTAGACGGGATGAAGTTAGGTGGAAGAGAAGGGGGAGAAGGAAGACACCCCCCACGGTGGGTGGGTAATGGGATGGGAGAGACAATTTTATTATGGCCAAAAAGTATTGGTGAAAACAAAGAAATGTGGGGTAGGGTGGTAGACGGGATGGAGTTAGGTGGAAGAGAAGGGGGAGAAGGAAGACACACCCCACGGTGGGTGGGTAATGGGATGGGAGAGACAATTTTATTATGGCCAAAAAGTATTGGTGAAAACAAAGAAATGTGGGGTAGGGTGGTGGACGGGATGGAGTTAGGTGGAAGAGAAGGGGGAGAAGAATAAGGCGCAAGAGGAGAAGGGGAAGGAGGAAGAGACAAGTTTATTATGGCCAAGAGAAATACATATTAGTGAAAACAAAGAAATTTAGGGGTGGGCGGGGGGGATGAGACAATTGTGGCCA
>NW_007378291.1:56054-62081 GCF_000475195.1 Diaphorina citri | reverse complement strand
GGGAGGGGGAAGAAGGTAGATAGTAGTGGAGGGGAGAAGACAAATGGTCTTCTCCATTAGAAAAAGAAAAAAAAAATAATGGAAGTAAAAATAATGGAAAGCGATATGGATGGTGGGGTGGGTGGTGGGGGGTGGGAAACGGACAGACTGCTGTGGTGTATCATTACAAATTGAGTAATTAACTTACCCCATGTCTGAAATCTATCCTGAATTCCTGACAGTAGACAACTTTATCCTGGATACACGTAAGGTTGTGTATGTCTTCCTGTCTGGCTGGGGGACTTAAAACAGGGAAAATACCAGTCTGAAATTTTCCTTGCCAAAGACATACAAGGCAACGATCTCAAAGTTTTTTTTTTTTTTTTGTAGCTAAAAACTAAAACCAAATGTCAGCCCGAAAGTGAGGGTTGATTGAGAGGCTGACGAAAAACGAAGAAAAAGGATAAGAAGTGTAATGGAGCAGTTGCAAATGGGTAAAAATTATAAATAAATGGTCGATTCCTATGTAAAAGGTTGTGAAAAATCCAAATCTGAGGTCATAACTCCGAAAAAATAACTGTAAAAGGTCGAAAATTCAATTTTTATTTTCCGTTCTAATGAAAGAGTTCAAATATGTATGACGTCAGACTTTACACAGTTGTTTTTTTCGTCCGTTAGGTAGCGCCACTATGCAAGCGCGCTAGCGGAGGAGCAGAAGAACTGCGCAGAAACACATTAATGCGTTGCGCACAAACACATTAATGCGTTGCCTGCGAGGAAACTTTGCTCGGGACATTTTATGTAACGTCATCGCCTACGGGAGCGTATGCCGTGACCTTAAAGTTCACGATTTACCGATATTTTTCAAATCGATTTATCTCGGGAAAAGTCGTAAGAAAAGAAAAATTCTGTTGGTCCTCATTTTTCCTGCTCTATGACTTTGAAACATCACCCAAGTAAGCGCAACTGATCTATTAATAATTTTATTGTACTCATGAGGTTGAGTACACTCCGACTTTCAAGCAAAGAGCCGGAAAATTTCGATCATTCTTTGAATTGAACCCAGGAACTCTGGCGTGCCAGCTTAGTTTGACAAAATATTCCTCAGACTCGAGCGTCTCAAGATCCTGTCTACAAGGTAAGTTTAACCCCGCTTAACCCATAGGAGACGAACTTTTTTTTTATCTTGCTGAAATTTAACCGCTTCTAACTCCGGACCGGTACTGTGTAAATATGTTAAATAATATTGAAAATAGTAGGAAATTTTGTTTTCTAACTAATAGACAAATCCTCAATGCACTCTGACGTGGAGCGACTGAGATATTGGCGAAAAAGAGAGAAGGGTTTGGTCAAGTTTGGTGTGACTATGTAGGCCTCGGCTCTCATGGGTTAAACTGCAAGTGTAAGCAATCACCAATATCCCTACCTGTCTGGAAAAACTGGGAAAATGTAATTACGTTCCTACCTAGTCGCAGGAAATTGAAAAACGGGGGGGCTGTAAATGTGCATGCTATGGGAATGGGATACGATTTGATTATGCTAGACGTAAGAAAAATGCTAGAAATGGGAAATGCTAGGATATGGTGAAAATAGGAAATGCTATAGCATGTCGAAGAAGAAGGAAATTGTGCATGTGGAGGACTGGAGGTGGAGGAAAGGAAGGAGGAGAAAGAGGAAAGGAAGGAGGTGGAGGAGAAAGAGAAGAAGGAGAAGGATATACAGTCTGTGGAAGAGGTAGGAGGAAAATCCAATCTCATACGCACGCAGTTTTCCGAAAGCAACATAATACGAAAGAGGAGGAGGAGGCAGAGGACAAGAAGACGAAGGAAAACGAGAAGCTGAAGAAGAAGAAGTAGAAGAAGATGAAAAAGGAGAAGAGGGAGTAGTAGAAGAAGAAGACGATGGACGAGGAGAAGAAGAAGAGGACGAAGCAGCAAAAGAATAATGAGGAGGAAGAGAACGAAGAAGAAGGAGAACATAAGAAGAAGTTGACGAACAAAGCTGCAAAAGGGAGAGGAGGAGAAGGAAGAAAGAAGAAAATAATACATAATATTGTTGTTGATTGCATTTATACTTCCTGTTTTGAGAGGGAAAACAAAGTGCAGTGTATGTTTTCTTCAGGGAGGCCAGTAGGAAAATCACAGTGCTTCCTTAATCCTTGATTAACCCAAATATCCTTGGATTAACCCAAATATCCTTGGATTAACCCAACTCAGAGAAGACTTTTGAGAGACAAATTTGTCCGTCAACTTGGCAAAATAAATAAATAAACCTATGCCTACCTAGAAGAGCCCTCAACTGCACATTAAGTTGATGGACAATACCTAGATTTACCTACCTACTTTCTCTCTTCCATTTCAAACTGCTAAAAAAGAGGCAGTCTTAATAGAAAGTTCTGAAACCGTTCTATTATAATATTTAATCCGACTACTTCTGACCTATGAAACATACATACTTTTTTCAATAACATAGATCTTTTTTGGACTGCTGGGTACTGGGTTTAGGGACTTTCCAGTCCTCGTCTTATTCTGGTAGCGTAATTAAACATTATTCTGTTCCTACTCTCTCCTTCCAGACGGGAATTACCAATATCTACGTCTAAGGATTCTAAAAGGATACTATCTACACACTATCATCCAAAGTTTAACAAACAGACAAAAAGGAAAAAGAACAAAAGAAGAAGAAGAAGAAAAAGAAATCTAGAGCGGATTTCATTCCGTCGAGATGAAAAGAAAACATACCCAACATAAAGTAAAAGAAAATATTGTTATAGGAGAGATATAGAAAAATGAAAATAATAAAAGAAGAGGAAATAATAATATTTGGAGTGCACTTTTCCTATCCGAACCAAAAAGGAAGAGGATGAAAGAGGAGAAGGGAAAACGAAAATAGCAAGAAATAGGAGTGAAGGAGAGAGAGAGAGAGAGAGAGAGAGAGAGGGGGAGACCAAAACTGAGGTGAGGAGATAAGGTTGATTAAGACTTGAGAGAGAAAGGAAGGGGAAGAGAGGGGAAGTATTGTTAATTACCTAAAATAGATAACCGACTGGAATTTCACCTCTCTCGTAGGCTTTTTCAAGCTAACTGGATGGATTCTGGGGTCGATGGACGAGGTGAATCTATGTTGTCGAGGGTGATCATAAGTAGGCTGACCATACGTCCCGCTTTCGGCGGGACAGTCCCGCTTTGGAGCCTCTGGTCCCGCTGTCCTGAGAAATCCTCTGGGGACGCTAAAATGTCCCGCTTTCGCCCAAAGTCCCGATATTGGCCCGCTTTAGCTGGTCCGAACCTAATATTGTCATTGAGAGCAATGAGCTCGGGAAAAAATCCATTTAACATTTTACGATTCCAATATTGTACAATATTATGTATCAAATCAATACCTAGTTAAGTGGGTATATAAACATATTTTTTACCCACCTAACTAGGTGGGTATAAAATATGTTTGTATCTCACTGCGTCCCGCTTTGGGCCAAAAAAATTATGGTCACCCTAGGTATGGCGGACTAGAATAAAGGAGGGTAACGCCGAATCCAAATAATATTGGCATCACAAGATTCTATTCTACAAGGTAAGTTTAACCCCGCATCAACTGCAAGTGTAAGCAATCACCAACATCCCGTATGTACCTAGTACCTACGAAGAAAATAATTATCTGACGTGCTCAGCGCCTCAGCATAATATCAAAAGAAAACAACTAAATTGGCCAGTATAGGTAACTTAAAGTGGATGGGGGATGAAATGGGGGAGGGGGGAGGCATGACTAAACAAGAAATAGATAGCCACCATCCGCACCGGGGTGGTGAGATAATAGAGCAGTCAAATTTTAATGGTGAATGGAGGGGGAGGAGGATGATAGAAGAGGAAGGGGGGTGGACAGTAGGGGAGAGAAGAAAAAAGATAATGATAGCAAGGAAGGGGGAAGAGAGGGGGAGAAGGATGAGGATAAAGCAGAAGAGGGGAAGAAGGGTGATGAGGAGAAGGAATGGACAGTAGGAGAGAGAGAGAGAGAGAGAGGGAGGGAGAGAGAGGGAGAGATAGAGAGGGAGAGAGAGAAGAGGACGATGCGATGAGGGGGGAAAAAGAAGGTCACTGTTTACTAGGGAAGGGGTAAGTTGGAGGGTTATTCTTGAAGATAGGATAGGAGGAGGAGGAAGATGAGAAGGAAAAGAGGGGAAGATAATGGAGGGGGAAGAAGGTAGATAGTAGTGGAGGGGAGAAGACAAATGGTCTTCTCCATTAGAAAAAGAAAAAAAAAATAATGGAAGTAAAAATAATGGAAAGCGATATGGATGGTGGGGTGGGTGGTGGGGGGTGGGAAACGGACAGACTGCTGTGGTGTATCATTACAAATTGAGTAATTAACTTACCCCATGTCTGAAATCTATCCTGAATTCCTGACAGTAGACAACTTTATCCTGGATACACGTAAGGTTGTGTATGTCTTCCTGTCTGGCTGGGGGACTTAAAACAGGGAAAATACCAGTCTGAAATTTTCCTTGCCAAAGACATACAAGGCAACGATCTCAAAGTTTTTTTTTTTTTTTTGTAGCTAAAAACTAAAACCAAATGTCAGCCCGAAAGTGAGGGTTGATTGAGAGGCTGACGAAAAACGAAGAAAAAGGATAAGAAGTGTAATGGAGCAGTTGCAAATGGGTAAAAATTATAAATAAATGGTCGATTCCTATGTAAAAGGTTGTATTTTTCACGCCGAATCGAATGGTGAAACTTTTAGAACTGTCCGACTTACAGTTGAGAAGTTGCGGGTTCGATACTCTCCTGTGTCAATAAATTTCCCTTTTATTACATTTTTTTTCTACTTTCTATTTCTTTTCAAATACCTACGTATTCTGCAAATGTAATAGAAAGTCGTGTGATGTTCACACCAGATTTTTTTTTTTGAAATCAGGTACCTATCCAGAGATTTCCTTCAATTTGGAAATGGATTTTTCTCACAACTTAGAAGATGGATTTTTCCTAAAATTAGAAGGGAGAAATTTTGCTATACCTATCAGAGTTCAACTAAAACTTAATAAAATTATAAATCCCATCTCAGATCTCAGGCAATTTTCACACAAAATAGAAAAGCCTCCAAATATACCTATAGGGGCTGAAAAACAGGGAGAGAAAGAGGGAGGGAGAGAGAGTGGATGAGTGAGAGAGAGAGTGAATGAGTGAGAGAGAGAGAGAGAGAGTGAATGAGTGAGAGAGAGAGAGAAAGGGATGAGATTTTCTTTGCCTATAATTCACCTTTACCTTCTCCCCCTCTCTCCTCTCTCTCTCTCTTTCTCTCTCTTTCCACCCCTCATTCCCTCTCTCTCCCTCTTCTTGTTTTCTGATCTTCCCCTGTAATTTTCTTTATTTTCCTCGTAGTCAGCAAATATAATTACAAAGGGAGGAAAACCTTACAACAGAAAATGATAATTACAATCTACAAAACTTCCCACAAACAGGAGGGATAGAAAGCAGGGGAAAACGACAAGGGAGAGAATTAAAGGGAGGGAGGTATTCCCAGAAATAGGGAAGAAAGGATGGGGAGAGGAAGGAGGAGGAGAAATAGATGTAAAGGTAGTAGAGAATTTTAGGTAGGAAGATAAAGAAGAAGAAGAAGAAGAAGAAGAGGAAAAGGAGAAGTAAGATATAGAAGAGAAGAATTTAAAGAAAGGGAGATGAAGAAGAGGAAGAGGAGTGAAAGAGGTTGAGAGACGGAAGGAGGAGTAAAGGGGGGAGAGAGGGAGAAAGAGTAAATGGAAAGGATAAGGAGAATTTAAGGTAGGAACATAAGAAGAGGAGGAAAAGGAGAAGTATAACGAAAAAGAGAAGTAAGATATAGAAATGAAGAGAAGAATTTAAAGAAAGGGAGGCAAAGAAGAAAAAGGGGAGTAAAAGGGGTTGAGAGACGGAAGGATGAGTAAAGGGGGGGGAGAGAGGGAGAAAGAGTAAATGGAAAGGATAAGGAGAATTTAGGGAAGGAAGAAAAAGGAGAAAAAGTTGGGATAGGGAGGGAGGAAATTGAAGAAGGAGTAAATGAGAAAAGAAAAAAAAAAAA
>NW_007378291.1:50107-55365 GCF_000475195.1 Diaphorina citri | reverse complement strand
AACCACCACACACACACCCCAACAACCCGCCCCCCCCCCCCACACAAAAAAACAACCAACCAAAACCCAAAATCAAAACCCAAAAGAAAACAACCGAACAAAAAGAAAAAACAAACAACCCAAAAAACAAAAAAAACGAAGGGGAGGGGGGGGGGGGGGGCCATACGAGAACCCTGAGGAACCCCGTTTTCTGAGACAAATCGACTCTTCCCAGAACTAGCATAAGTTCAATCAAAAGGAACAGCTAGCAGTTAATCTACACACAATTAGAACCACCGCTCCTGTCTCTCCAATGATGGATGTAGAACAATTCATTACGCTCAATCAGAGCAAATCAAATGATCAATTAACATCCAGGCTCATCCATCATTTCACACTTATGAAGCTATCAAACAATGATATAGTTAATGTACGTAAATACAGGGTGCTCCCGTTAGAACACCGTCATTAAAGAGAAAATTTCTTTCATGCGCAGAATCGGACAAAACAATCCAGACTATTCCAGAGTTCAGTCGAAACAATCACACAAACAGAAACTTAAAAATTAAAAGGAAAATCAATCATATCAAGCTCTCAATGACAACAATTTAGTGGACACCCGGTATATGGGAAACAAGTGTAGCATTTAATCTTCTCTTACGCATAAAGCCCATATCCCATATCAATTGCTCTGTCTATGCTATAACATACATAATTATCCCATTATCTATCTTCCTATGTATAACAGACATATTCC
Source organism: Diaphorina citri (assembly GCF_000475195.1). NCBI lineage: Eukaryota > Metazoa > Arthropoda > Insecta > Hemiptera > Psyllidae > Diaphorina > Diaphorina citri. The sequence continues at coordinate 54,629 of NW_007378291.1, read as the reverse complement.
CTCTTGTCTAATGAGTAAATGGACCCAACGTTGCATAATGGGCGTCATTTGAGTTGTAAATTATTGATGGGCTGTTTCAATCAACATGGCTTGATTGAATTTGTCATCAGTACCTACTCATCAGTGTTTTCGGGCATTTTAGACAGACGGTTGTAGTAGGTGGAAGGATTCAAAACATTGGGTTGGATTGCAACCGTGAAGAAGAACAAAGAACACCCGAGATCCGTGGTAACTATTAAACAAGTATGTCTGAATGCAGGAGTTGCAATTGGGAAAATATTTTTAATAAAAGGTCGATTCCTCCCCTTTTTTTTTTTTTTTTTTTTTTTTTTTTTTTTTTTTACATCTGAGAATAACATATTGATTGATATTGAGTTTTACATGCTAGTACAAAAAAGGAAATGCATTTGGGTCTTGATGAGTTTGGGATGTAAGCCAATCAGGAGCTATATCATACCTATACACACCTATTACCTATGTAAATCAAATTCCAAGACAGAAAAAGAGGAAAAACAAGATGGACTGGTAGATTTTTCATTTGTTCCATATAATAACTAGAGATTCCCAGAAGAAAGTTAAAGGTATATGATGAGTGAGAGAGAGAGAGAGAGAGTGAATGAGTGAGAGAGAGAGAGAGAGAGTGAATGAGTGAGAGAGAGAGAGAGAGAGTGAATGAGTGAGAGAGAGAGAGAGAGAGTGAATGAGTGAGAGAGAGAGAGAGAGAGTGAATGAGTGAGAGAGAGAGAGAGAGAGTGAATGAGTGAGAGAGAGAGAGAGAGAGTGAATGAGTGAGAGAGAGAGAGAGAGAGTGAATGAGTGAGAGAGAGAGAGAGAGAGTGAATGAGTGAGAGAGAGAGAGAGAGAGTGAATGAGTGAGAGAGAGAGAGAGAGAGTGAATGAGTGAGAGAGAGAGAGAGAGAGTGAATGAGTGAGAGAGAGAGAGAGAGAGTGAATGAGTGAGAGAGAGAGAGAGAGAGTGAATGAGTGAGAGAGAGAGAGAGAGAGTGAATGAGTGAGAGAGAGAGAGAGAGAGTGAATGAGTGAGAGAGAGAGAGAGAGAGTGAATGAGTGAGAGAGAGAGAGAGAGAGTGAATGAGTGAGAGAGAGAGAGAGAGAGTGAATGAGTGAGAGAGAGAGAGAGAGAGTGAATGAGTGAGAGAGAGAGAGAGAGAGTGAATGAGTGAGAGAGAGAGAGAGAGAGTGAATGAGTGAGAGAGAGAGAGAGAGAGTGAATGAGTGAGAGAGAGAGAGAGAGAGTGAATGAGTGAGAGAGAGAGAGAGAGAGTGAATGAGTGAGAGAGAGAGAGAGAGAGTGAATGAGTGAGAGAGAGAGAGAGAGAGTGAATGAGTGAGAGAGAGAGAGAGAGAGTGAATGAGTGAGAGAGAGAGAGAGAGAGTGAATGAGTGAGAGAGAGAGAGAGAGAGTGAATGAGTGAGAGAGAGAGAGAGAGAGTGAATGAGTGAGAGAGAGAGAGAGAGAGTGAATGAGTGAGAGAGAGAGAGAGAGAGTGAATGAGTGAGAGAGAGAGAGAGAGAGTGAATGAGTGAGAGAGAGAGAGAGAGAGTGAATGAGTGAGAGAGAGAGAGAGAGAGTGAATGAGTGAGAGAGAGAGAGAGAGAGTGAATGAGTGAGAGAGAGAGAGAGAGAGTGAATGAGTGAGAGAGAGAGAGAGAGAGTGAATGAGTGAGAGAGAGAGAGAGAGAGTGAATGAGTGAGAGAGAGAGAGAGAGAGTGAATGAGTGAGAGAGAGAGAGAGAGAGTGAATGAGTGAGAGAGAGAGAGAGAGAGTGAATGAGTGAGAGAGAGAGAGAGAGAGTGAATGAGTGAGAGAGAGAGAGAGAGAGTGAATGAGTGAGAGAGAGAGAGAGAGAGTGAATGAGTGAGAGAGAGAGAGAGAGAGTGAATGAGTGAGAGAGAGAGAGAGAGAGTGAATGAGTGAGAGAGAGAGAGAGAGAGTGAATGAGTGAGAGAGAGAGAGAGAGAGTGAATGAGTGAGAGAGAGAGAGAGAGAGTGAATGAGTGAGAGAGAGAGAGAGAGAGTGAATGAGTGAGAGAGAGAGAGAGAGAGTGAATGAGTGAGAGAGAGAGAGAGAGAGTGAATGAGTGAGAGAGAGAGAGAGAGAGTGAATGAGTGAGAGAGAGAGAGAGAGAGTGAATGAGTGAGAGAGAGAGAGAGAGAGTGAATGAGTGAGAGAGAGAGAGAGAGAGTGAATGAGTGAGAGAGAGAGAGAGAGAGTGAATGAGTGAGAGAGAGAGAGAGAGAGTGAATGAGTGAGAGAGAGAGAGAGAGAGTGAATGAGTGAGAGAGAGAGAGAAAGGGATGAGATTTTCTTTGCCTATAATTCACCTTTACCTTCTCCCCCTCTCTCCTCTCTCTCTCTCTTTCTCTCTCTTTCCACCCCTCATTCCCTCTCTCTCCCTCTTCTTGTTTTCTGATCTTCCCCTGTAATTTTCTTTATTTTCCTCGTAGTCAGCAAATATAATTACAAAGGGAGGAAAACCTTACAACAGAAAATGATAATTACAATCTACAAAACTTCCCACAAACAGGAGGGATAGAAAGCAGGGGAAAACGACAAGGGAGAGAATTAAAGGGAGGGAGGTATTCCCAGAAATAGGGAAGAAAGGATGGGGAGAGGAAGGAGGAGGAGAAATAGATGTAAAGGTAGTAGAGAATTTTAGGTAGGAAGATAAAGAAGAAGAAGAAGAAGAAGAAGAGGAAAAGGAGAAGTAAGATATAGAAGAGAAGAATTTAAAGAAAGGGAGATGAAGAAGAGGAAGAGGAGTGAAAGAGGTTGAGAGACGGAAGGAGGAGTAAAGGGGGGAGAGAGGGAGAAAGAGTAAATGGAAAGGATAAGGAGAATTTAAGGTAGGAACATAAGAAGAGGAGGAAAAGGAGAAGTATAACGAAAAAGAGAAGTAAGATATAGAAATGAAGAGAAGAATTTAAAGAAAGGGAGGCAAAGAAGAAAAAGGGGAGTAAAAGGGGTTGAGAGACGGAAGGATGAGTAAAGGGGGGGGAGAGAGGGAGAAAGAGTAAATGGAAAGGATAAGGAGAATTTAGGGAAGGAAGAAAAAGGAGAAAAAGTTGGGATAGGGAGGGAGGAAATTGAAGAAGGAGTAAATGAGAAAAGAAAAAAAAAAAATCCGAAAACTGAGTTACACGATGTTTTCCAAAGCAATTTGCCCGGGTTTGGTAGGTAATTATCTACCTTTGTTTTCTGCTAGCTAATTCTCATGTTACCTAATTACATTGGAACAGTAAGGCCCTAGTTCTAATAGAACTTCTCCTATAAATTTTCTCCCATACCTAATTACCGACACGCTTGGCTAACCCTCTCATTTCACCATCCCAAGTCACTTCAATAATTATATTATTATTACTGCTCCTTAATGTAAGTTTGGCAACATGCTCACTCACTCCCTTTCTTTTATCTCCGTCTTTTGTCGGTTCACCCAGGGCTAGGGGTAATTAAAGTTACTAACATGGTACTATAGGTACTTGGGAGTTACCAAAACAGGAGCAAACAGCCCTAAAGGATGGGTTAAGCTTCTAAGAATCTACCAACATGGAGTTTCTGAAGTAATAGGTTATTCAAAATCAATTCTCCCCGTTTTGCACTAATGAAGTATAGAGGAAAACTGTAAATTCTGGAAAACCCTTTCAAAAACATGGCATGACCATAATAATAGTTGTTGTGACTTCAAAGTATTTTTTCTTTTGAGAAATGTGAAATGGAAGTGCAAAGTTGCTTTCAGAAACCCAATAGTGAGTACTCAGATACTAATCCCGACTACAGAAATTCCTGAGAAAGGAGAGAACCGTTGCCACAATTCACCAAAAGGAACAGGACAACAGATACTACAGGGATAGGGGGGGAGCCATACGAGAACCCTGAGGAACCCCGTTTTACGAGACAAATCGACTCTTCCCAGAACTAGCATAAGTTCAATCAAAAGGAACAGCTAGCAGTTAATCTACACACAATTAGAACCACCGCTCCTGTCTCTCCAATGATGGATGTAGAACAATTCATTACGCTCAATCAGAGCAAATCAAATGATCAATTAACATCCAGGCTCATCCATCATTTCACACTTATGAAGCTATCAAACAATGATATAGTTAATGCACGTAAATACAGGGTGCACCCAATAGAACACCGTCATTAAAGAGAAAACTTCTTTCATGCGCAGAATCGGACAAAACAATCCAGACTATTCCAGAGTTCAGTCGAAACAAACACACAAACAGAAACTTACAAATTAAAAGGAAAATCAATCAATTTATCAAGCTCTCAATGACACCAATTTAGTGGACACCCGGTATATGGGAAACAAGTGTAGCATTTAATCTTCTCTTACGCATAAAGCCCATATCCCATATCAATTGCTCTGTCTATGCTACAACATACATAATTATCCCATTATCTCTCTTCCTATGTATAACAGACATATTCCCTCTTGTCTAATGAGTAAATGGACCCAACGTTGCATAATGGGCGTCATTTGAGTATTTGA
>NW_007378291.1:8877-49528 GCF_000475195.1 Diaphorina citri | reverse complement strand
AGCTAGAGAGAGAGAGAGAAAGAGAAAGGAAGAGATGAGATTTTCTTTCCCTATAATTTACCTTTACCTTCTCCTCCTCTCTCCCTCTCCTCTCCTCTCTCTCTCTCTCTCTTTCCACCCCTCATTCCTTCTCTCTCCCTCTTCTTGTTTTCTGATCTTCTTCAAAAGCATTTTGCACATCTCTCTTTCCCATACTGCACAGAATCCCTTTGTCTCTCTCTCTCTCTCTCTCTCTCTCTCTCTCTCTCTCTCTCACTCTCACTCTCTCACTCACTCACTCACTCACTCACTCACTCACTCCCATATTATAACTGCTGACATCTCATTAAATTTTATAATGAACGATATTATGAAGGAATAAATTAAATGTATGATGATATTTTGAAGATGATGATGATATCCGAGTATTTGATGATGTTGATAGTATACTAAGTGATGTGGATTATCGATTATTTTAATCATCAATATCAATCATCGATTTCGGAATTTCTGACGATGATGAAAATTTGAAAATTAATCCACACGTTCCAATTTCGGGCAAACATGGATTGTAAGTACCGAAAATAGCAGTCGATTAATCTATTAACAATAAATTATTGATACTGTCAAGAAATCAATCGATACAATCGGTTATCAAAAGAATCGACTTTCCACATTAGGTACTAATAATGATGTAAAAATAATAATAAAAGGGTGAAACATGTCTGTTCATATTACTTGTAAAGTGTAAAAAAATAATTGTACAAAACCAGTGAAGTTTGTAAAAATTATCCTGTATTTTCAATTTGTATAAAAAAAAAATAATTATTTACGTAGGTACTACACTGTTCCAAAATACTTGTACCTTCGAATTTGAAAAATGGCAGGGCAAAATCGAAGATGAGAGAGAGGAAATTAAGATTGAGTTAGAAAGAATGAAAAATGAGAGAGAGAGAGAAAGAAAGAGAAAGAGAGAGAGAGAGAGAGAGAGAGAGCATTCTGTTCTTGTTGTAGGAGGAGAGAAAATTTGAAAAGTCAAACTTTCTCCCTCTCCCTCTTTCTCTCTCTCACTCTCTCTCTCTCTCTCAGTTCCTTTCTTTCTCCCTTATTTTCTCTTTTTCTCCCTCCTTCTTTCTGTTTCTCCCTCCTTCTTTCTGTTTCTCCCTCCTTCTTTTTCTTTTTTTCGAGTATAAATTTCATGAAAATTAAATTTTCCGAACAGCATCTGAAGCAGCAGTCATCAGCGACCGACTAGGCTCGGTCTTCAGTGCCAGAGGTTGGGGGTTCGAATCCTAAGAATGTTTGAAAAAATTTCATATCTGCTCCATTATAAACAGTCACGCTCGCGAGGGTCGGAGGTTTAATGTTGCTATGTCTTTAGTCTGACTGACAAACCTCAGTGGTGCAGTTGTTAACGCGTTGGACTTTGGATCTGTAGGTTGGTGGTTCGAGTCCAAGTCAAGTCATAAAATATATCCAGGTGTAATTCCTTTTAGTCTGACTGGGGGACTTTGAACAGGGAGTATACCAGTCTGACATTTCCCTTGCAAATAGCGAAAGTTGAGCGCGAAGGGCATCTGTTCTTGAAAATTTTGTAGCCAAAACCAAATGTCAGCTTAAAGCAATCGCCCTAGGGCTGATTGAGAGACTGACGAAAACCGCCGACCTCGTCTAAACACGGGAAAAGGCGAAGAATAAGAAAGATGTTGCTAGATCTTTGGTGTACCATTTTTTGGAGTGCGGCACTCATTGTTGATTTATCCGTCAGATTAGCCTGTGGAAAAACCAATTCGGGAAAGTCACAATGGCCCAAAAGAACGGAATTAGTCACAGGATACACGTCCCTGACAGGAACGAAAAAAAAGTCAAAAGCATCGTAGAAATTTTTCCAAATTGATTCAATTTGTTTTGAAAGAAAAGAAATGTTAAATAGACCGCAATTAGACATTTCTCCTTCTTCTCTTCCTCCTCCTCTTCTTCCTCCTCCCAGATCCTCCCCCCCCTCCTTAAATAGGGGGCACACCCCCTCTAAAACTTGAAATAATGGAATTTGTTGGAAGAAAAAGAATAAAAAAAGAGAACGAATTTCTTTGAAAGATTTTTTTTTTCTTTCAAGAACAATATTTTGTTCTTTAAGACAGATTATGGTTGTATATTTTAATTTGAAGTCCACATCAGAATGAGATTATTGGAAACCATGTTGTTTCCCGTCACATTCAAACGAATTTCCATTTATTTTTGTTCGAAATGAGACGTCACAGCAATGCTTTCTCCCATTTGACTAATTTGACATGGACAGCGAGCGTGCAGTTGACATTAGACCTTTCGGAATCTTAATTAGGGCGGAAATGATCTTTTGAGCAAGTTGTTCCAAAGAGGGGTCTGGTCTAGGGCTCTTTTAGATAACCAAAGGGAAAGTCACAAAAGAGCTAAGGTCGCAGTGACATAGATCTTTCTGAATCTTAATTAGAGCGAAAATGATCTTTTGAGCAAGTTGTTCCAAAGAGGGGTCTGGTCTAAGGCTCTTTTAGATAACCAAAGGGAAAGTCACAAAAGAGCTAAGGTCGCAGTGACATAGATCTTTCTGGATCTTAATTAGGGCGAAAATGATCTTTTGAGTACCTTTTGCGCGTGATGGTTGGTATCTAGATGGTTGACCGTCTAGGGAGCGGAAAAAACGGCTTGACCGATTTTGATGAAATTTTTTGTGGTTGTTGAGAAGAGTACTGAGGGTGACATAGGCTATGTAAATTTGTCATATTAATCCCGATTCAAAATGGCAGCACCTCAAAGTTATGACTCTTATGCCACGCTGATCCCGTACAAAGGACGGGTCAACCACTAGTTTTTAATATGGTTAACATAGTACGTCGCGTTCAAAATTTGTGAAGATTCATATTTCATCTGTGAGAAGAATAGGGTGGAAAATCTCGAAAAAGTAGACATGGAAATTTTGAAAAAATGAACTGGAAAACCGGGAAAAGTCAGGGAATTTCATTTTATGATTTTGGTAGAAACCCTGATAAATAATGTGTATTATTATTTATTGGACTACGTTTGTTTGTATGGTACAATTTATTGTACACATTACCAATGCCAATGAATACTTGTAAATAAAATATGTAGAAATAATAATTTAACAATCATAGATCCTTGTTATATGGACAGCACTGGGCGAGGTTCAACATTAAATTGGGCTAGAAACCGGATGGTCATGGCAATTAGGCTGGACACCTCTCTCCCCCCTATAAACTATACTCTAGTTACTGGACTAATAATTAATAGTCCGGGAGACAGGTGACATTGCGTGTGTGAGGGAGGACACACATACCTATTACCTAAAACTTACTAATCGCCCGATCTATACAGTGTACGGTTAGACTGTTTTTATTGTACTTTGATCCAGAGTTGACGGTTTTTTTTTTATTTTTTATTTTCTTACAATTACTGTTACTTTTAGTATGAGGGTAACCAGCCTAGTTAGCTTGGTTAGTAGCTCGTCTGCCTTGTAAGCGTTAGGTCGCGGATTCGATTCCCGCCCGAGGCGGATTTTATCCTGAACAGATAACGTTCGTTCTCGGAACGGCTGGCTTCCTCCTATCCTGTCTTCCTTCGATTTCGGGACGATAAGACCTTAGCAGTTACAGTTCCCTCTGTCAAACTCTAAAAAAAGCATCAGGGTAGTTCTCATTTTCATTCTCTTTTGAGCAACTGGCACTTCAAATGGGTTAATTCACTTCCTGGTGTAGGTAACCCGGTGGTGCGGAGTAAGTTGACTTATTAACCCTAATGGGAGTTAATAATATCGCAATATAGAAACTACATTATTTTATTACTAACAGTATTTTTTATTAGGATAATATAAAACATGCATTCAAATGCGAAAAACACGGAAACACGGAAAACACATGTTTTCTGCTTTTTAATTTACTATCATTTTATTTTAATGTGCACAACGAACAGCCTTAATTTTCATGTTCGCGTTTTTAAAGTGATAGGCAGTTTTTATGTCTTTTTGAGATGTTTTACAAAATTTTTACATAGTTTGGCTCATTTTTTAGCATACCTACTTTTACCTAATTAATGATTTTCTATATTTTGTCGAATCTTTGGTATGTTAGAATCGAATACCTATTGTCTTATTTGTTTGTACGTGGTGTACCTATTTCTCTAATGTAATTTCATTTCTTCTGTTCTCAGGTATGTTCATTCTTTCTAGGGCAATCTACACTTACCATTTACTCAATCTTTGGTAAGTTCAGAATTTGAATCACTGGGATTTGAAAGCGCAGTCCCTGTTCTATCCGAATATAGGTACTTGCAGCTCTTGCATTCACATGAGTGGGGATTTTCACAAATGAAATTACATCCCCACTCTGCCTCCACTTTGTACCCACTCTTCTAACAGTGCCCTCTTTGTACCCACATTACATCCCCCACAGTCCCACAGTTTCTACCTTTTGTACCCACTCTCCTAACGGTGCCCTCTTTGTACCCACATTACGTCCCCCACAGTCCCACAGTTTCTACCTTTTGTACCCACTATCCATATTACATCCCCACTCTGACCTCTTTGTACCCTACTCACATTGCATCCCCCACAGTCCCCAGTTTCTACCCTTTGTACCCACATTACAGTCCCCAGTTTCTACCCTTTGTACTCACATTACACAATGCAATCACCCTAGTTAGGGCTGATTGAGAGGCTGACGAAAACCGCCGACCCCGCGTCTTTACACGGGAAAAGGCGAAGAAAAAGGAGAAGATTAGGTATTATTATTATTACTGGTGCGGCGAAATCCCTTCGTTTTTCTTCTTTTTTTTTTCTTCCTTATAGCTTTACAGGGTTGTCACTGTTGTACCCCTCTGTCTTCAGATTTAGGTGTCACCCTGTATGTAGGTAACTTGAGGTCTGACAAAGCGTTTGATTTCATCAGATCAGTCTTAGCACTACTTTGAAGTTCACTAATATCCCTATTATCTTATTACGTAGAAATTTATATACAGGGTGTTCAACTGTATAACATTAATGGTATGCAAATTGCCCCTCCTCGTCTGGTCCGAATTCATTCTGGAATATCAAAGCCTCCAAATTGGGGCCGGCCTTTTTGAGTTTTAACGAGAGAGAAAATGAATTGCGGCCCCCGAGAAATATGAATTCAGGGTTTATACGCGACCTGGGAAAACCAGGGAAAAGTCATGAAAATCGGCCAAAAAGTCATGGAATATCGTGAGAATTTAAAGGAAACCTGGAAAAGTCATGGAATTTGCCACCCGGTCAGAAATGAAAAAATTTAAAATTGAATATCAAGTATTTCCGAAAAAAGGCCTGCGACGCATTCCCCTCTCATATTACTTGACGTTCTGCATATTGAATATTTCATTTAAATGAAGGGGTAGGGTAATCTTACTGTTTTTTGTGCCCCCTAATTTTCTGGAAAGTTCTTGGAAATTTTCTGGAAAAGTCATTGAATTGCATTCCCGGAAAAGCCTGGAATTGCGGCCCCGGCCCACTCCAGCTCTAGAGGACAATTTTCAACAAACGAGCTTTCAAATGCAAGCCCCTTAAGCCTAGGGCCTTTTCGGCCGTTTGTGTTAGGTTCTGAACTTCTGACTTTCCGATAGGGTTGTCAAGTTTTCGAGTTTCAGTGTGGACTCATTAAAGTAGGTACCTACTTATCTTTTGAAGAGGTTTGATAGAGGGAACTGTAACAACAGGGTGTTATCGTTTCGAATACGAAGAGAGGAGGACAGGATATGAGAAAGGCAGCCGTTCCGAGAACGAACCTTATCTGTTTAGGATATAGGGATAGGAGAAAGGCAGCCGTTCCTGGAACGAACCTTTTCTGTTTAGGATATAGTCGACCCCGGGCGGTAACAGCATAACTCTCATAATGTTTGCGAAATTCTTTCCTTGAGCCCTAGGTAAGGTGAAAAAATTTGGACCGATTGCAATAATTTCATTACTAGCTCTAGCTAGCTATACTGTAGTAAGCTCTAGCATTACTAGCTCGCTATACTGTAGTAATAGAAAGTAAAAATATAATTAAGTATGGGCCCAAATTCGCACCAGCGTCTCTTGTACATCTTCAACAATATTTCATGATATCCTGAACAATATTTCATGACAGGTCTTGTCCGATCCTCTTTCTTTTGATCTCCATGACACCCATGGGACCAGGTGAGGCTGACAGCTCGGAGTACGTGGGTTCGGAACGAAATTATGTTTGCTCTTAATAGCCATTGTGTTAGCTCCATTGTTCTGTCCTGAGTCTGACACGGGTTGTAATTACGGTCATTGTCCGACAGGGTGCGCTGGTAGACTTGGTCGTTTCTTATGGGATTTTCACCCTACCTTCCTCCTCCTTTTCCCTCTTCTTCCTTTTTTTCTTTTTTCTTTACCTCCTCCGCCTCTTCCTCCTCTTCGAGGAGGAGGAGGAGGAGGAAGGAGAACTAAAGGAGAAGAAGAAGGAGGAGAAGAAGAAGAAGGAGAAGAAGGAGAAGGAGAAGGAGAAGGAGAAGAAGAAGGAGAAGAAGAAGGAGAAGAAGAAGAAGAAGGAGAAGAAGAAGGAGGAGAAGAAGGAGGAGGAGGAGGAGAATAAGAAGAAGAAGAAGAAGAAGAAGAAGAAGAAGAAGAAGAAGAAGAAGGAGGAGAAGAAGAAGAAGGGAAAGGCAGGAAGAGAATACGTAGAAAACGGAAAACAAGTAGTAAAATAGAGCAACTTAAAGCACAACGAGCACAGTCAAACAATTCAAACATTATTACATTTCGCATCCCCATACACATAAAACACAGCGCGAAATTACATTTTACATTCACTTTAACCCTTCAAGTCCTGGTGTTACATATATGTAACACCAAACACGTGTCAGTAGATTTCGCCTCCAGATGGCTAGACACTAGGTATATGTCTTGAAACTGATAAATTAGATTGTCAAGAAGATGCTCTTTTGTTCTGTTTTAGTTTGGCAAAAATATCGGCAGAAGTACATATGTTTGTGCTTTTACATTAAAAAAAGAAAAAAAAAAATCGAGGGAAAAATAGTTTTCGGTCTCACTGGGTTAAGAAAGAAATTGCATCTCGGTGCGCTAATGCGCTATTATCAAGTAGAAATAAGTATAAGTATCAAGCACCTTCTCGTATAAATCTGAATTATAAGTTCTACTTAGGTACTTAGTCTACTTTCTGGTCGTTTTACATTATTCTTTACGTTTTTACTTTCTATTAGTACATACAGAGAGAGGGGTTCAAAATTCTCATTTTGGCATCAATTTGGTGCGTTGCCAAATTGGTTTTGGTGTCTTGTCTTCTTCCTCTCGTTTTCTATTCTTGATTTTTTTCGCGCCCTCCTCCTCTTCTTTTTGTTCTACATAGATTTTTGATTCTTTTCTGTGCGAACTAAGAGCAGAACTGCTCAAAATACGATGAATTATCCTTGGAACAAAAGGCAAGTAAACGAAATAGCCGAAGAAGGATAAATACCGTCTCTTTTTTTCACGGTACGAAACAGAATAGCGACAAAGCATTTTCTCTTTCCATGTGAACCATGTATTTTACCTTTTTGTACTGTCTTGTTCTTCCAAGAAGTAGGCCTTTTTTCCGAGGCCCAAACTGGGGCACTTCAAGTAATGTGCTTGTATCCTTGGACTACGGGAGGGAGTGTGTCTAAGTCTGGACAGCTCTGTCCTAGAGGGACTGTCATGTTCATGTTTAACATAGTGTAGCTTTGTTTGTATGTTCCAAAGAGATGCGTCTGGGAGTCTATAGGTTACGGTCAAACTGCAAAAGTGTAGCTTTGTTTGCATGTTCCAAAGAGATGCGTCTGGGAGTCTAGGTTACGGTCAAACTGCAAAAATTGATAGAGAGAAGAGAGAACTGTTACAATGGAGGTCCCATCAATCTCATCATTCCGAAATCGATAAGAGAACGAGGACAGGATTGGATAAAGGCAGCCGTTCCGGGAACGAACCTTTTCTGAAAACCTGCTGAGGACGAACCTTATGTGTTTAGGATAAAGTCCGCTCCGGACAGGAATCGAACCGACGGCCCAGCGCTTACAGGGCAGACGCTCTACCTTTCAAGATATCTAGGCTGGGACTCTTTTCAATTGCCTCATGTAGAAAAACAAAGAATACAAAGATATTTATTCTTCCTATAGGCATAATATGTATTGGATGTGTGAGACAACCTTCCATGCCGGGCGTTGCTTAGCAGAAGTGCTCGTGTACAAAATTCATCTGCTCGATCCAAGATTTGTCTCCTTGTTTGTAACATATTCCTCAGAATGGCTTCAGGATGTGATATGTCGCGGAATTGTTGCCATGTTCATACTTTCTGCCATAAGTTTACGTATATCTTTGTCATTATTGTGTGTTTTATTTATTTTTTGCTTGCGGGATTTTTTCCATTTTAATGACTTGACGATGATGTTGATAGTTCTGAATGATTGTTGTTTTAACACTTTTGTCTCGTATAGTTCCGATGATATCTTCTTCCTTTATTGCTTATGGCTTCATCATATCATCATATTTTCCTTCTTACGTTCTTTCCTCTGGCTTGTTTCTTTCTGCATCTTCTTTTGGTTGTTCTTTACAAATTCTGTTATCTTGGTGTGTTCTTTTAACACTTTTGTCTTCTAGTTTGTAGTTTCCGATGATATCTTCTTCCTTTATTGCTTATGGCTTTATCATATTCTGCTTATTTCATTCTTTCGTTCTTTCCTCTAGCTTGTTTCTTTCTGCTTCTGCTTTTTGTTCATAAATTTTATTATCTCTTGTATTGGTTCAATCGCACTTTTGTCTCGTAGTTTGTAGTTTCCGATGATATCTTCTTCCTTTATTGCTTATGGCTTTATCATATTCTGCTTATTTCATTCTTTCGTTCTTTCCTCTAGCTTGTTTCTTTCTGCTTCTGCTTTTTGTTCATAAATTTTATTATCTCTTGGTGTGTTCTTTTAACACTTTTGTCTTCTAGTTTGTAGTTTCCGATGATATCTTCTTCCTTTATTGCTTATGGCTTTATCATATTCTGCTTATTTCATTCTTTCGTTCTTTCCTCTAGCTTGTTTCTTTCTGCTTCTGCTTTTTGTTCATAAATTTTATTATCTCTTGTATTGGTTCAATCGCACTTTTGTCTCGTAGTTTGTAGTTTCCGATGATATCTTCTTCCTTTATAGCTTACAGCTTCATCTCTCCTTCTTTCTTCTAGTTTGCTTTTTATTTTTTCTTCTGGCTTTCTCCTGTTTTTCTTTCTGCTTTTTTTACAGTTTTACAGGCAGCCTTGTAAGCTTGGAAGGTAGTCCCCCCGCAACTTTATCCTAAACAAGTAGCGTGTGTTCTAGGAACGGTTTCTATCCTTTCTTCTATCCTTTCCCGCTTTCTTCGATTTCGGAACGATAAGACCTGCGTTGCTACAGTTCCGACTATTTTACTGGCGTTACGAGCTAGGCATCACAAATAAGGCACTTAAAAATCAGTCGTCCATTTTTCATTTCATCGGATCTCACACACCATCTTGTGTTCCGTTTATTCTGAAAGCTATAAAACCTATCTGGAGCACAGGAAACCCCGAACAGTCCGTGAGAATAATATAACTCTCCCTTTGACCCTATTTTTCCTTCTCCTAACCCTATTTTACTCCCCTTAAGACGGAACCTCTTGAACCTCTACCTTCTACCCCCATATCCGTCTTCCACCTCGTCTTAACCATCTCTATCCCCTCTTGAACCTCTTCCATCTGCTATATCCTCTTCCTCTGGTTTCACCTCGTCTTAACCGTCTCTATTCCCCCCTTAACCCTCTTAAACCTCTACCTTCTACCCCCATATCCGTCTTCCACCTCGTCTTAACCCTCTCTATCCTCTCTTGAACCTCTTCCATCTGCTATATCCTCTTCCTCCGTCTTTCACCTCGTCTCCAGAAGATTTTCCCGAGGATTTCCGTGCACGTCTTGGCTGCAACGTGAAAATGTATTTTCCACTCAATTTGTGAAGCTCTTAAACTAGGAACAGGAGAGAGAGGGAACTTCACTTCACTTCACTTCGCTAGTATGTGCGGATGAGACAGGGAACTTCACTACGCTAGTATGTAGGTGGAGGTACTGTGGAGGTAGGAGAGAGGGAACTTCAATTCGCTAGATATTATGTAGTGTGTAGGTACTGTGGAGATAGGAGGGAGGGAACTTCACTTCGCTAGATATGTAGTGTGGAGGTACTGTGGAGGTAGGAGACAGGGAACTTCACTTCGCTAGTATGTAGGTGGAGGTACTGTGGAGGTAGGAGACAGGGAACTTCACTACGCTAGTATGTAGGTGGAGGTACTGTGGAGGTAGGAGAGAGGGAACTTCACTTCGCTATCGCTAGTATCTGGAGAGGAAAGGGAACTTCACTAGTATGTAGCTACTGTGTAGTTGTCTGGTACATAATGTAAGGTAACATCATACATCGGGTATCCGTACGGTGTACCGACCGTACAGGGTGGTCTGGAAAGCGAGAAACACCGATATGATCGCACTAAAGTTGGAAACACCAGCATAGTTAGCTTGGAGGGTAACGCGTCTACCTTGTAAGCGCTACCCTCCAAGTTGGAAACACCAGCATAGTTAGCTTGGAGGGTAACGCGTCTACCTTGTAAGCGCTACCCCCCAGGCCCGCGGGTTCAATTCCCGCCCTGGGCGAACTTTATCCTAAACAGGTAAGGTTTGTTCTCGGAACGGCTGGTTTCCTCCTATTTCAAATCTCGCACCTTTAGAGGAGGATGTACTTGTTGAACGGTTCCGTAACTTTTGAAACCCACTGTACTCGAGTACATGGAAGTTACTTATTTATTTATTGCACACAACAGACACTCTTGCAAAGCTTTATAGCACAGTGGTTCTTAACCTTTTCTAAATTCCATGACCTGGGACCATATCACAAAGTGTAGTATTCGCTTGCAATAATAATAGTGCTTACTTATACTGCTCGAATAGGACAAGATGAAGAAAACATATTTTCCTTTTACGAGTTCCTACAGCAGTAGGCTACTACCATTATTGTGGTCAAATTTCCGAACTATGTTAAGGATAAAATTCTATACCTCAACTGAACTCGAAGCCACGCCCTCCTGATTACCAGGCGAGCAAGACCACTACACCGCGAAGGTTATAGCCTGTCAATCAACTACCTGACAAACGAGATTAATTAGTCCTTTTGAGTAGCGACTAAGTAGAGCTTACAAGGACCTAGCTAGTATTTAGTTACATACATAGCTAGGATAAGTACGTACTAAAGTACTAAATAGGTACATAAATAAGGTATATGAGAACATAAATCGGTATTCAATACCCTTGGTGATAGCTTTATAGAGCTTATAGACTTTATACATAAAAGATAAACAAGACAGCTTGGTACTCTGACGTGATATGAAGGAGTTACGAAGTAAATAAATAAGGAGAAGAAGAAGAACTGAAAAAGAAAACGAAGGAGAAAAAGAAGCAAGATAATAAGGGAAAAGGCGACGAAAGAATAAGAGAAAGAAGAAGGAGAAGATGAAGCCAACGAAGAAGAAGACCAAGAATAAAACGAAGCACAAGAAGGCGAAGACGAAGAAGAAAGCGACGAAGGAGGAGAAGAAGTGCAAGAGGAAGAAGAAGGTGAAGGCGACGAAGCAGGATAGAAGAATAAGACGAAAAAGAAAACGAAAAAGAAGAACTAAAAGAAACTGAAGAAGCAACGACACCTACTTAGTGACATACTTGAGTTTCAAAAGTCGTACGTCGTAACCTATCCCACAGTAGTATAGCTTTTACGATAACTTTTCTTTTTACGGTCGAATGAAAGATTTTACGATTATGACATGGTGACTGTAAAAATCTCACATAGCGAGGTGTCACACAAGGTGCTGTACTTTTGCCACTTTTGATGGGTTTTTACTTTCCTTAATCCTATAGGAAGGAAAGTAATGTAATCTTGTAATCGGGTCAAATTGTCAGTTTTTCAGTACTGGGCATAAGTAGGTAGAAGGAGGGAGAGGGAGAGGGGAGGATAAGTAGGAGGGAGGGGGCTGGGGTTGGTTGGAGTGTATAAATAGGGGCCCTTAAGAGAGAGTTCTAGTGCTCTTCCGTGTATACCTATTGTTCAAAACAGAGAGAGAGAGAGAGAGAGAGAGAGATAAAGAGAAAAGAGTAGCAGGACAGAGATAGAGAGAGAGAAAAAGAGAAAGTTGAAACCTTTTGACTTAATAAGGTAGGGACCCTCCCCCTTCCTCTCTCTCTCTTATTTTAAAACATTACTGTTGTACGCAAAAGAGAGAGAAATATGTGAAGGATGAGAGAGTGAGGGATGCAGAGAGAGAGAGAGTACAAGGGGGCGTAAAATGTGAAAGGGGTTAGAGAGAGAGAGAGAGAGCGAGCGAGCATAGATTATCTACCTGGAGTATATGTGAGAGAGGGACAGAAAGAGATAGGTAAAAAAAGGATGAGAGAGTACAAAGAGGTGTAAAAGGAGAGGGAGGGAGATGAGGAGAGGAAACGGTGAAAAAGGGAGGGAGGGAGAGCATACAGTATCTACCTGTATGTGTGAGAGAGAGACAGGAGCACATGAAATCTCAAGTGTGTTTCTGTTAATTTTGTTTCGCCCAACCAGGGCCGGTCTGTGAAAGAGACACTCACTCGGGAGTAACGGGTAATAGGGTTACTTGGACAAAGAGCTAAGACAGGGATTCCCAAA
This sequence comes from Diaphorina citri, assembly GCF_000475195.1. NCBI lineage: Eukaryota > Metazoa > Arthropoda > Insecta > Hemiptera > Psyllidae > Diaphorina > Diaphorina citri. Next base: position 36,841 of record NW_007378291.1, on the reverse strand, counting down.
CTGGTGGTCCGTGAGAAAGTTTCAAGTGGTCCACGAAGTGGACAGTGGTCCCAAAAGAGGAAATAATATTGCATTTTCTATTCAGGAATTCAGAAGGAAAAAGTCCATTTTACTCCCCAAAATATTAAAATAAAGCTGTATTTTCATAAAAATAAGAATGGGGGTGTCCGTGGGAAGTCATGAAATTCAAAAGTGGTCCGTGACTTCAGCAACTTTGGGTCTTTGGGAACCCCTGAGCTAGAATGAAGAAGAGTGAAGGAGGGACGAAGAGACGAGTGAAGAAGGGACAAGATAATGAAAACCCTGTGTTTACAATAGAAAATCTGCTGAACAGATAGAGCGAAGTCTACAATGGGAAGGAAACCGGGTGAAAAAAACGAGAAGTTATACAATAGATTTTGTAATTGAATAGACGAGAGATATCCAGTCAGCATGATTGATAGGAAATGCGAGGTTGCCAAACTGAACGAAGAATGGGGGAGATTTCTATGGGTTTTCATGGCCGGGTGGTTATTTGGGAAAGTTCACTTTTCTCTCTCCCTCTCTCCCCTCTTTTCTCTCTATCTAAGTATCTATCCCTCTCTTTCTATCTCTTTCTCTCCCTTTCTCTCTCTCCCTCCCTCTTTCTCTCTCCTCTATTTCTATTGTTACTAAAATGAAAAAGGAAGAGGAAGAAAATGAAATTCTTCTATTCATTAGACTTGGATAGGATCAATATCTTACCTAGTAGAAGTGATAGAATAGAATAAGAATAGAATAGAATATGTCTTGTTTAATCCTGCCCGAATTGGTCAAATCCACGTTTTGATCCAGTTCTACTGGTTGAAAGAAGAATGCTGAAGCAGGAAAATGTGCTCTTTTACTTTTTTGATCCAGTAAATTGATGCTGAATGAACAGAAAGTTTTGCGATTTAGATGAAGAATGAGATATTTAGAGAGGAATATTTAGAAAGCTTTAATAGAAGTATGCTAACCTAAAGAGTAATAAAGTGATACTAAATTGCTGATCGACCGATATGAAGGACGCGATCTATCGATTGCTGAAGGAAGGCAACGTACTGAAAAAGAAGAGAGGGGTTTAAAGGAGGGAAAAATGGTACTAGAAGAGAAGATTCAGGAGAGTTAAGGAAAAGTGGTGCTGATCGAGAATGAAGAGTCCTGGGAAGCAGGGAAATGTACTGAGGAAAAAGAGAGGGAAGAGGGTTAAATGGTACTAGAAGAGAGAAGTCAGAAGACTGCATGAAAAGTGGCGCTGATCGACCAATATGAAGGATGAGAAGAGATATCGATTGCTGAAGCAGGGAAACGTACTGGAACGGAAGAGAGGTATGCTAAGGAGGGAGAAATGGTACTAGAAGATAGGATTCAGAGTACTAACTTCAGGAAAAGTGATCATTCTCGATCAGCAGAAAAATTGCTGGAGGAGGGGGTGCTGACTCAGGAAAGGAGGGGGAGGTTTGTTGCCTCTGTGATGAATGAAAAGTTTCCCCATTCAAAGTCAGCCGAACGGAAGACAATTTTCTGTTCTATTCTCTCTCGCTGACTCAGTGCCGGCTGGTTGTAAACTGTAAGTGATTGCTGATCCAACTGAAGGATTTTTTAACGGATAAATATTATTTTATTTGAAATTTTAATAGATTCACACGTTATACAAGATAGTGTTCCTCTCAGCTAAAGTCCAAAATTCTAGTCTCTAGGTAGCTAGGTACTATGCTCATTATGGTAATACCGTCATCTCCACTAATAACTCAATGTGGTGCAACAGTCATTTAAACCAAGAGTTAAATGTAGTGTAAGTGCATGAGACATATCCACTAATAATAAATTTAATCTAAGGTGGAGCAACAGTCATCTCCATTGACAACTCAAATTGTGGTGAACCAGTCATCTCCACTAACAACAACAACTCAATTTGGTAAATCAGTCGTCTGCACTAATAAAATAAGTGTTTACAAAACATAGTTGAATATATTGTAAGTGTATAAGACATCTCCATTAATAACTTATGCAACAACAACAACAACAACAACAACAACAACAACAACAACAACAACAACAACAACAACAACAACAACAACAACTCAATTTGGTAAATCAGTCGTCTGCACTAATAAGTGTTTACAAAACATAGTTGAATATATTGTAAGTGCATAAGACATCTCCACTTATAACTTATGGTGGTACAAGAGACATCTCCACCAATAACAACTCAATGTGGTGAATTAGTCATCTCCACTAATAAAATAAGAGTTTACAAAACATCCCTCACTAGTTCTGGATTTACAAGGCCATTTTGCCCTGATTCCAGGTATTCGTTCTGATGCAGTTTGACCCCGGCTTAGAGTACAAACCCAACAGTCGCGTAGGCGCTGCGAACGGACACGGCCAAACGACAGGAGCCTCCACTACGGGCCGGGGCAAGGATGACAACTCTTGACTATTGCTTTGTAGCGCCCTCACTGACGGACCCTACTCGTACATTTAAGTCACTCGCCTCAGCTTGAGGAATAGTAGAAGGAAAAATCAGTGGTAAAAACATCATTGATTTATTGTTTAAAAGGACAATAAATGATTTAAAATAATAATAGAAAATCAGTAATTAATTTCACACAATGTTGACCACAGGCCCAGAGGTGAGATTGGATCAACATAATGTAAGCTATTTACTGGACACCAAAAGGTTTTTAGCTTCTAATTCATTGATTTATTGTTTAAAAGGACAATAAATGATTTAAAATAATAATAGAAAATCAGTAATTAATTTCACACAATGTTGACCACAGGTCCAGAGGTGAGATTGGATCAACATTATGTAAGCTATTTACTGGACACCAAAAGGTTTTTAGCTTCTAACGAACTAGGATAGCATCCTTTCTCATAGATGATCTTCTGTCATGATTTATACTAACGGGCAGAACATGCCTTTTTTTCAAAATAGTTAATGTGAGTTTTCATCATGTTCTTTGAAAAATAACTCTGTGAATTTTAATTAAAATAAATTAAGATATAAACTATAAACACCTTTTTAAGCCAAAAGTGTTTTAAACATTTAAATATGGACAAAAATATATGATCTTCTGTCATGATTTATACTAACGGGCAGAACATGCCTTTTTTTCAAAATAGTTAATGTGAGTTTTCATCATGTTCTTTGAAATAACTCTGTGAATTTTAATTAAAATAAACTAAGATATAAACTATAAACACCTTTTTAAGCCAAAAGTGTTTTAAACATTTAAATATGGACAAAAATAGGACTTTTAAAACCAATAACTAGGGATAAAGAAATTCAACCATTTATTTCAATTTAATGTATTCCTTCTATTATTCCGAGTGACTTAAATTTCGAGTGGTTCAGGGCGCTACATATTTGATTTCATGTGACTCTTTTCCTTCTTTACCTTCAATTTATTTATTGTAATTGTATTTTTATTTTTCTATTTATTCTGCATTAAAATGTTCAAAATTTAAATCTTCAACGACTTTTTTTATGCATTGATAAACTTCGAATCATTTTGTACAAAGTCAATTGTGTAAAAAAATTGTTTATTTTAGGCTATACTTATTTATAAGTCTTGGTTTTTTTTCTAAGACACGGATTATGCTTGTTTAGTGCATTAAAATTTACCGGAACACTTTATACCTACTTTCGAAAGTAGGTAGTAGGTACTAATATTGGGTTTGTTTGCACAATTCATGTAGAAATAAAGTTATTGTTTAATTACAGAGCAATTATTGCCATAAAACATGAAATGTTTGTAATTATTGTAGATATACCTATAAGGGTTTCAAAGACCTGAATATAAATTGTTATTGAGTATGAAGAAAATAGGAAATTTTAAATTGTACATACATAGAAATCAATTTTTTAATCTTATTATCTGGTAACTTAAAACATGGAGCAGTATTTACATATGTTGTACATGGTTACTTCCAGTTATCTACTTGCTACGTAGTTGAGGTACAACTGATTTTAATTTTCCTGATTTTCCTATTTGTACAAAAACTACCGAATCTCCTAAATTGAGGATTTTAAAATGTTGGAAACGAATTTCTAAAAATCATGTCAGGATAGAAGATAATACAAATTGTGGAAATTGGGACTCGAACACACTTTTGGACCAAGTTAGGTACGTACGTACATCATTTAAAACCTTTAGCAGTTTTTCCCCTAAAAGAGGTTCTTTTGAAAAAATTCTCAAAATATCTAGATAATCAGAAGGTCCTCTAATAATGCGTTGATAGAACATATTTAGTTCCTGTTTCAAACATTGCTTTTCCATTTCCTCTTCAGAGTAGTGCTTCAACTATTGCCTCAAGCCCCCTTCCTCATCTTTTCCTATTCGGATCACATAATAATAAAATTCATGCAATCTTCGTAACGTTAAGATTTTAGTTCCTGTTTCAAACATTGCTTTTCCATTTCCTCTTCAGAGTAGTGCTTCAACTATTGCCTCAAGCCCCCTTCCTCATCTTTTCGTATTCGGATCACATAATAATAAAATTCATGCAATCTTCGTAACGTTAAGATTTTTTTATTATTCTGCTGAGAAAATTATTTGAATAAAAAAACATTGTTTTCAAATTATTACCATGTTCTCGTTTTGTCTGTTGTAATAATATCTACATAGTTTTCAGATTTTCCCCTTCTTTCATAAGCAGTAAGACTATTATTGAGATCCATTTCTACAAAAAGTGTGGTGCTTTTGGCATCTCCACTAATTTGACATAATTCCTCTTTTTTTTTTGATATTCTGTCGGTGTGAGGTTGTATCCTAGAAATTGAAATTTCGCAGGATCATAGTAGACTTAACGACGAAAGTTGGTCTCGTGGCCACCGAGGTTAAGCTTCATCGAGAAGGGGCAGTAAGACTATTATTGAGATCCATTTCTACAAAAAGTGTGGTGCTTTTGGCATCTCCACTAATTTGACATAATTCCTCTTTTTTTTAATGATATTCTGTCTGTGTGAGGTTGTACCCTAGAAATTGAAATTTCGCAGGATCATAGTAGACTTAACGACGAAAGTTGGTCTCGTAGCCACCGAGGTTAAGCTACATTGAGAAGGTTTGATAACAGAACGAGCTCTAACAACACCGTACCGAGTAGCTTTTCGTTATAATAATCACCGTTCGTTACATTTGTGTATAACGTTATGTTTACGTGAGGTACAAATGCAAATATAACGCAATGTTTGTAATCCCAACAGTCTCCTCCATGTTTGTTTGTGACTGCCCGATTTGCCTACTCCATTTTGTCGAAATAAATTCTCAATTTATCATCATGTAAGCCACACACTCCTCTGCGAGCATAGTACATGGGAAACCTTGTTTATTTTTTTCCAGGGCTCTCCACTAAGTCGGGCAGACTTACGGGCCGTCAACGTGAACCTTTGTGATATGTGCGTGATATTGTCGGCCAAAGTGCCGAGTCATGACGATCCGACACTGGCCGACAAGGAGGCTATTCTGGCGTCCCTCAATATCAAAGCAATGACATTCGACGATACGATAGGAGTGCTCAGCCAAGGTAAGTACACTGGGGAGTGCGGGGACTGGCAACTACTAACAAGGGTAAAGAATGTAAAGATGCGTTTCAAAAATCCACTGTAGAACTTCAAAGACTGTGGCCCAGTTTTTACTTCCAAGGTCTTCTCCATGTCTTATTATGAGAGAAAGATAATTTGACTCGAAACTTTGATCCCATCGGGATTCGGGAACTAATCCCGGATTGCTTACGGGCTACAATAGCACTACCACTCTGAGGAGCCACTAACAAAACCATTTGTGAACAATAATATTATCAGAAAGGGATGCCTTGTTATAGTAGCAGTCTCGTCTCCTTCCTCACATCATCCCGGTAATGCAGTTGGTACTTCCAGGAATTCAGCAGTGGTTATGACTTAATAACTTAATATCATTTTACATTCCTTGTAAATGTATTGTGCAAAATTAAAATTGCATTCCATGAGCTCGTAAATTTTACATGGTTGGTCATTTTTGTTCGTACGAATCATATTAAGAAAAATAATAACCAAAAAGTATGATTTTTAAGAAAAATACATGAGAATTTATGTACCTATGACAGAGTATGGGAAATTGGGAAACTTTAAAACAAAGATGTTGAAATTTCAAGGGAACCATCACGTCACCTTGATTTCATGAGCAAGAAGCAATTGCGTGCGTCAGTTACACGTCAGTGTACTTAAACGTACGCACATGCATTGTAAACATCTACTTTCTTCGTATTTTCCCACTTGAGTACGAAAAGGTTGAAACCCAAATAAATTATTGTTGTTAGTAGTTTGTCAGCATGAGAGATTTGTGTGTAGTATAAATCACCCAAATAAATTATTGTTGTTAGTAGTTTGTCAGCATGAGAGATTTGTGTGTAGTATGCATATTTTGGCACAAAACGCGGCAAGATGACATTTTGTTTCATAAAGCGCAGTGTTAGAATGCACATCATATAGCGTCATCTCACAAATTACCGTTCATATTGTTATACCGAACATAACAAGACAGAATTATTGAATACAAGTGTACGCGTTTTGTAAGAGTACAAAATACAAAACTACTTAACATGACAACATGGGTAGCGTTCAAACGCTCAGAGTTGCGAAAACAAACAAATATCCCTAATACATTATGATTTCTTTTTTGGACATTTAAAATATCTTCCGTAAGCGGAATCTCAGATTAAGTCATTGGTGAAACCCGCCACATAAGGGATATGATGTGACCTCTAAAGATAATCATGAAAAGGATATATGACACACTGGTACATACTCTAAGTGGTGTTCTGTATCTTCTTGTGGACAGATTATCCAAATGGAAGTAACAAATTGTGCCACATGCCAATTTTAGACTTAAAACAAAATGAACAGAGATTTGCAGGAGATCTTTCTCTCCCTTCCTTTCTGAGAGTGTTTTTCAAAATATTCAAACAAAATACACCTACTCGTAGGTAAAGTTTAAACCCAGGATGCACATGAATACGATAAGGAATTACCTAATTTATTTAAATTTAACCTAATATGGTTTGCCTGTTTTGGGGATTCAAAGCACAGTCCTGATTCCTCAAAGTTACAAGCGTAACTTTTATTTAGACAAGCGTTTATGGATCTCCATCACAACTGGATATGTTGACAATGAAAAAGTACCTAGTGTCTATTTGAGGGATCAAGCGTGCCGGGAGGCGCGCGAACGTCAAGAGTTCGAAGCGCCGCCCGGCCTATATTAACACGAAACAGAATTTCATCGTTTTTCGGCATTTTCAGCTCATCTAAAATCTAACGAAGTTTAAATTTCAAATTTTGTCTCTCCTGTTCACAGATGCCTCGGAATAAAGAGAAGAAACTGATCAAAGTCGATGAGACCGATCCTATCGGAGGTGAGTTAGTGAGTTTTAGGGGTTTCTAATGAGTTTAACATCATTGTATAAGATTTTTAGAGACGGGGCTTTATCCTCCATTCCGTGACGAGCTATGTAAATGTAAATGCAGTTTGTGTTATTATGTCACAACTTTGGTTCTCACTGCAGCCCAATATTTTTTTTCCAATATCTCAATAATCCTAAAATCCAATGTTTACCTACCATGCTGGCACCGGTCGCTATGCGCATTTATATGTCATAGCTACTCATTTTCCTCACGAGGCTGAGTGGGCCCCGCAACAGCCAGTCACGGAATCAATCATTTGCATGATACAAATTTCTTGACCCCGCCGGGAATCGGACCCGGGTTTCCCGCGTGCAAGGCGAGCGCAGTGACCACTACGCCATAGGAGCTGACAGTGACGAGCTATCCGCCTTCCGGTCTACTCAGTAGTGCTTACAGCCTGAGAGGGACGGAGAAAAGCGAGGCAAAAATAACCACTTCTAAATTATGATCAGCAGGGATAAGTCATCTCCAAACTAAGGTTAATGGTATTAGGAAGTACCTAATCAAGGCCCAAATCTATTGCTAAAAATCGGTCTTCCACCTCTCCTCCCTTTCCCCCTCCTAATAGGGATTTTTTTTCTCTTTTCTTTTACAATTCCTCCCCCCCCCCACACACTTTTCATTTTGTTATAATAGACAGGTAGACTTGCACGAGTTGCACGCCGCGTACATTCAGATAGGATTTGCCCCCTCTCTTCTCCCCCTAGAATTTCCCCCCTTTCTCCCTCGTTTCTCTCCCCCTCTAAGGGAAATATTCCCCTCGTTTTCTCCCCCTGAAGGAAAATTAAATCCCCCTTCCTCCCTGTATGTTTCATTTCGAAACGTTGTTACCTTCCTTTAGCCAGACGTATTAGACGGGAAGGAAAAAAATCCCTCGTCAATTACAGGGTGTTGTGAAAACTCTGGAGAAATCTGGAGAGGATGTTATATTTTTCTGATTGAGTCCACACCCTGTAGTCAGCGGCTTAGTGACAATAGCTCCCATTCTCGAGGTCGGGGATTAGGAAGACAGGATAGGAGAAAGCCAGCCGTTCCGAGAACGAACATTATCCCATCAGGATAAAATCCGCCCCGGGCGGTAATCGAACCCCCGGCCTAGCGCTTACAAGGCAGATGCACTACCAAACAAGCTAACTAGACTGATCTCGAGTGTGGGGACTAAAAGAAAACGTGGCATAGATTCCAGACTTTTTTTTCAGCAAGTGGAAAATGATATGATTTCCAGAGAAACCAATACAAAGTGGCGCACAGGATAAAATCCGCCCCGGACTAGACTCGAACCCACGGCCTAGCCCTTACAAGGCAGACGCCCTAGAAACCAAGCTAACTAGACTGGCGATTCCCTTGAAGTGGTTGATTAGTATGCCATAGACCAGAACTGAAGATAGATAGTTTATACATTATTAATATACCTACCTACATCCTATTAATTTACAATCTTACAGTTATTTTTCAAACCACCAACCGATTTAGTCTCAATCCCTGGTTAGATTAGTCATCAGAATTAGTATGACAAGAGTGTTTAACAGAGGACATCATTCAAGACATTGTGTTTTTTCTTTACGACTACAATGGAAAGGTGTGTTTTATAATGTCTTATACATTTTATAGTCATAATAAACCCTATTGTCATCACAAAACCTGATGTTCCGTTAAATGTGGTGTGCCAAAAAAATCGTCCCAAGGTCAGATTCTGGCACCCGATGAACCATTTGGGTGGCCCATGGCTGTGTGTGTCTGTGACGCTCTGTGCCAGAGGTGAGTTTGAGTGTCTATGGCTCTGTGTGTCTGTGACGCTCTGTGCCAGAGGTGAGTTTGAGTGTCTATGGCTCTGTGTGTGTCTGTCTGTGTGTGATGTGAATGTTTGTGTGTGTATGGCTGTGTCTGGTGTAGACAACTGACAACTGCGAGTACATCAGGTAAGCCGGAAGTAGGATCCGTGAGGTCCATCCACCGTCCAGTACTTTGGCGACAAGGTGTGACGTGCGTCCACACTACAGTCGACCAAAGTCAATCGAGATCGACGCTTCTTCGCCTTTTCATGTGTTCAGACGGGGTCAGCGTTTTTCTTTGGACTGACATTTGGTTTTGGCCACCAAAATTTTGCGAGTGGATGCCCAACGTACTCAACCTTTGCTATTTTTTTTTTTTTTAAGAGGTTTTGATCCAGTTTGCACTCACATTGCATCCCCCACAGTCCCCAGTTTCTACCCTTTGTACCCACATTACAGTCCCCAGTTTCTACCCTTTGTACCCACATTGCATCCCCCACAGTCCCCAGTTTGCACTCTTTGTACCCACATTACAGTCCCCAGTTTCTACCCTTTGTACCCACATTACAGTCCCCAGTTTCTACCCTTTGTACCCACATTGCATCCCTCACAGTCCCCAGTTTCTACCCTTTGTACCCACATTGCATCCCTCACAGTCCCCAGTTTGCACTCTTTGTACCCACCCTTCCCACAGTCCCCTCTTTGTACCCACATTACATCCCCCACAGTCCCACAGTTTCTACCCTTTGTACCCACGCGATCCCCCATCATATTTACATATTCGACCTCTCTCTCGCCACAGAATTCCCCCAGACCCCTGCAGGTATATGCAAAAACTGAACCAGCTATAATTACATACAGGGTGTTCGAATAAATCTTCTCCGAGTTTGCACGCCAGCCTAGTTAGCGTGGAAGGTAGCGCGCCTTCTCACAGCTTTCAGCTTCAGGTCGCAAGTTTGCTTTCCCGCCCGGGGCGGACTTCATCCAAAACAGATACGGTTTGTTCTCGGAACGGCTGGCTCTCTGCTATCCTGTCTACCTTATCTCTTCGTTTTAGGGACGATAAGACCTCTATAGTTCCCTCTATCAAACCTCTTCAAGGGGGGAAAAAATCCGAGTTTCCCGGGTGTCTTTTTAGTCACCCTGTATATAACAGAAAGTTATAACTCCCAACAGAAAGTGTTACACATATGCATCACAAAGTAATATCAACATACGTAACACAAAGGAATACATACAGGGTGTTCAACATCAAACTGTCCCGTAGGAAATTGGACTGTAAAATTAGTTTTTGGCTCGAGAAAAGTTCCTTGTAGGTACACTTTTTTTATTTTATTATTATTATTATTTTGCACCTAACCAGGTGAAAAGCCCCACTTTGCCAACTTTTTCTTTCACGATGTTTCACCCATTTTCATGTAAAACAATAACTTTCCTTCTTCGTTAGGTGTTGTGGGGTCGAGTGGATTGGAACACATCACATGCCTTCAGATAGGGTATACTTAAAAAACTGATTACACAAGATACACTCCATCTGTCAAGGGTCTAGGATTACTGGATTACCTTGTTTTTAGGCTTTCCATTCGCTATCAGGTAGACCTGAAAGGAACGTCTGAACAGGTGCGCCTATCAGGTATGTCAGCAGTAATAAGTCTCTCGACCTGTCGGGTCTACCTGATAGTGAATGGCCGGCCTTATATAGGATCAATTTAATTTGAAGAAACCACTGTTTCTGGTAGGGAATTTGCAATGAAAAACCCCGTGAATAATAAAAACAGGACGGGTTTAATTTTCCCGGGACACCCTGTATACATATATGGAACAATTTACCCTGGCATACTCGCGGCGTTGCATTAATGGTATGCAAATTGCCCCTCCTCGTCTGGTCCGAATTCATTCTGGAATATCAAAGCCTCCAAATTGGGGCCGGCCTTTTTGAGTTTTAACGAGAGAGAAAATGAATTGCGGCCCCCGAGAAATATGAATTCAGGGTTTATACGCGACCTGGGAAAACCAGGGAAAAGTCATGAAAATCGGCCAAAAAGTCATGGAATATCGTGAGAATTTAAAGGAAACCTGGAAAAGTCATGGAATTTGCCACCCGGTCAGAAATGAAAAAATTTAAAATTGAATATCAAGTATTTCCGAAAAAAGGCCTGCGACGCATTCCCCTCTCATATTACTTGACGTTCTGCATATTGAATATTTCATTTAAATGAAGGGGTAGGGTAATCTTACTGTTTTTTGTGCCCCCTAATTTTCTGGAAAGTTCTTGGAAATTTTCTGGAAAAGTCATTGAATTGCATTCCCGGAAAAGCCTGGAATTGCGGCCCCGGCCCACTCCAGCTCTAGAGGACAATTTTCAACAAACGAGCTTTCAAATGCAAGCCCCTTAAGCCTAGGGCCTTTTCGGCCGTTTGTGTTAGGTTCTGAACTTCTGACTTTCCGATAGGGTTGTCAAGTTTTCGAGTTTCAGTGTGGACTCATTAAAGTAGGTACCTACTTATGTTCCATATTTTTTTTTTTTTTTTTTTTTTTTTTTTTTTTTTTTTAAGAACTTTAAACTTTGATTTTTGTCAATTTAAATTCCGTCATTCACATTTTGAGTTTTGTCAAACCCACAATAATCTAGCTTGTTTATGACTTAATGGCGTATACCAGGCTGTTAAAGTGTGATGCTAATGTATGCTATTGAGGATGAATTTGAAGCTTGTCAAGTTAAAGACTTAAAGATAATCCTGGCTTGAAATTATGGAAGATGGGTTGAACAATACTTGGGATTTGTGGGATTAGGAGGAAGGATTAGACGTTAGGTAACGAGTTTTTTATTATTTTTATTTTTATTATTATTATTATTATTTTTAGTGTTACATCAAATACCTTGGTAACAATGGTAACTCGATATAAATAGCTATTCTTTGTATGTATAATATCTATTAAATGTAGGTGTCAGTGTAGGTAGGTACTTCTTGTACTTTTTCTTGTAAATTGTGTAAATTTTTTTTTACCTAGGTATGTAAGAAAAATAAAACTACAACTCAAGTTGTGAACCTGTTAATAATAATAATTAAATGTAGGTATGTAAGGGGGATGTAGGTATCTATGTAGATACATACCTCTCAGATTGAGATGGTTTTCAATTAATATTCTCTCTTTCCCTCTCCCTATCTCTTTCTTACCTCCCTCTCATCTCTGTCTGTCTCAGTTTCAACATTTTCTGTTAGCTCTCTATGTCTTTACGTATTTCTATATTTCTCTCTCACTTCTTCATTCTTCCTTCCTCGTCTTCTCCTTTTCCACCTCTCTTTCTATTCCTCCGTTTTCTCCTCCTCCACCACCACCTCCTCCCCCTCCTCCACCTCCTCCTTCCCCTCCTCCACCTCTTTCTCTTGTTCTCTTTATATTCTAACTTCTTCGTTTCCTCCACCTCTTTCTCTCTCCTTCTTCTTCTCCTTGTTTATTAAGATTTATGTCGAAATTTTCCGCAGGTTGGTTTCGTTTTACACTATTCACCTAATAGTCAAATGTCTTAGCCGAACAGTCTGAACATTGAAACAGTGTGTATTATTTTGTATTATTTTCATACATATTCATACAATTCATTCAGTCAGATACATATGGGTAGGTACATGTGTATATTATTTCACCAGAGGCGACTCCTTCATGTAAGCTAGGGCATCATTTCCTCTCCTCTTTACGGTTTTACCCTCCTCCCCTGACTTACCACCGAAAATAGTAGTTGAGTGATTCAACCTGGATTTTAAAGGCCGGTCATTAACTATCAGGTAGACCTGTCAGGCAAGCCTGAACCGATGCGCCTGTCAGGTCTACCTGTGATGAACAAAATTCTGGCTCTAAAGCTGCGCTTAAGCCTCAATTGCAAAAATCCTATGGTCCAAAATTTGTTTTTGCCAGCCTAGCCCCGGGCGGGAATCGAACCCGCGGCCTAGCGCTTACAAGGCAGACGCACTATCAACTAAGCTAACTAGGCTGGCTCTATTTCTTTAGAAAGGGAAATTTAAGATGGTATGACTCCCTGGAAATAAAGTCCCTCTTCCCCGCGCCACCCTAGAGGGGGTTAGTTCTGGGTAGCAATATAAATTGGGGAGGAAAATAGAAAAGTCGACGCCACGGACGTTGTTTAACATGTACGTCACGATTTTGAATATTAAATTTATTTTTTAACAATTTCTATTTCAGGGTTTTTTTTATCTCTTTTATGTATTTAATTTGCAGACCTTGAGGTCGGTTTTAGTGGGGGTGGACTTTTGTTGAAGATTGGAAGCTAGAGCTGAATATTTCATTTTTAATGAGTGACTTTACTTTTAGTTTGGTTAACATAGTACATCGTTTATTTGCTAATGAGGAAAAATATTTCGTTCGTTCATGAATGCGAGAGGGATTGTGAGGTCTCAAAATGGCAAAGCTCCTTTTCATGACCGATTGTAGTGCGCATTGTTTCAGAGGGTTTGATTGGATAAAATTTACGTCAAGGCGTTGTACGACGAATTCAAAATTGTACTTAGCCGCAAGAACCAAAAGCTAATCAAAAACACTTTGCTCCGTCTTAAGCGCACTGTTGCCAATAATTGATTCTAACTCGGAACGGAATAAGAATGATGGACGGAATCAGAATGAATAAGCATGGCAGTCGCTACATTGCAATGTACATGTACAGATTGTACAATGTAGAGCCCTGTGAAAATAATGTAATCGTAAGTAAGAATTCTTAAGCCGTACACAAAAAACTCACTCTGAGGCTCAGATGTAGGGACAAACAGCCCCAAAAGATGAGTTAAGTAAGAAGCCTTAGTTAGCCTTTTGCTTCAGTTTGTTTAAGGGGGGTTTTTTTTTTTTTTTTTTTTTTTTTAATTAGACATGGAAATTATTTTCCCTTTAAGAGTTTGACAGAGAAACTGTTGAGGTTTTATCGTCCCAAAAGGGGAGAGAGAAGGAAGGTAGCAAATAAGCCGTTCCGAGAACGAACCTTATCTGTTAAGGAAAAAAAATCCTCGCGGGCGAGAAACGAAGCCACGACCTAGCGCTTATTCCCTGCGGATTCGAAAGTGTTCGCAAATGTGAGTCATACACCCTACACTGTTAATAATAACCCTACAGTGAGATTTTGAGTGTCACGGGCAAAATGTTGAACATGGTTGAAAAACGGACCGAAATATTTCAACAGTACAAACTCTATTTGCATCACGTTGCCAATAGTTTTTGTTGATTTAAAACTCCATCAATATCATGATGAATCAAGAATAAAGAAAATTGGAAAGACAAATTAAATTTTGCACTCGACATTAGAATAGGTACTAGAAATTTGAAGTAATGTGAAAGCAATTCCGAGGTGCATAAAATAAATAACCATAGCTGCAATAAGTTTGTCTCCATATGGAAAAATCTGGTGTGAACATCACACGACTTTCCTTATTCTATTGAATGATGCTTATTTGAGTGTTCTTTTACAATATCTCTAACCGTTTTGTTGCTATAGCTGAAAACCGCCAGATATCTAGGCTGGGACTCTTTTCAATTGCCTCATGTAGAAAAACAAAGAATACAAAGATATTTATTCTTCCTATAGGCATAATATGTATTGGATGTGTGAGACAACCTTCCATGCCGGGCGTTGCTTAGCAGAAGTGCTCGTGTACAAAATTCATCTGCTCGATCCAAGATTTGTCTCCTTGTTTGTAACATATTCCTCAGAATGGCTTCAGGATGTGATATGTCGCGGAATTGTTGCCATGTTCATACTTTCTGCCATAAGTTTACGTATATCTTTGTCATTATTGTGTGTTTTATTTATTTTTTGCTTGCGGGATTTTTTCCATTTTAATGACTTGACGATGATGTTGATAGTTCTGAATGATTGTTGTTTTAACACTTTTGTCTCGTATAGAATCACTGGGATTTGAAAGCGCAGTCCCTGTTCTATCCGAATATAGGTACTTGCAGCTCTTGCATTCACATGAGTGGGGATTTTCACATATGAAATTACATCCCCACTCTGCCTCCACTTTGTACCCACTCTCCTAACAGTACCCTCTTTGTACCCACATTACATCCCCCACAGTCCCTAGGGAGCGGAAATGATCTTCAGAGTAAGGACGGTTGCTCCAAAGAAGGGTCTGGTCTAGGGCTCTTTTAGATAACCAAAGGGAAAGTTCTAACCAGGTCGCAGCATATAGACCTTTCTCTGAATCATAATTGGAGCGGAAATGATCTTTTGAGTACCTTTTTGTGCGTGGTTGGTATCCAAATGGATGACCATCTAGGCCAGTGCTTCTCAAAGTTATTGCCACCGCGGCAAACTTCTCTAGACTCTAATCTTTCCGCGGTTTTGGGATTGAATCTTTGTAAACACACAGTCCCCAGTTTCTACCCTTTGTACCCACATTGCATCCCTCACAGTCCCCAGTTTGCACCCTTTGTACCCACTCTCCTAAGAGTGCCCTCTTTGTACCCACATTACTTCCCCCACAGTCCCACAGTTTATACCTTTTGTACCCACTACCCATATTACATCCCCACTCTGCCCTCTTTGTACCCTACTCACATTGCATCCCCCACAGTCCCCAGTTTCCACTCTTTGTACCCACATTACAGTCCCCAGTTTCTACCCTTTGTACCCACATTGCATCCCTCACAGTCCCCAGTTTGCACTCTTTGTACCCACATTACAGTCCCCAGTTTCTACCCTTTGTACCCACATTGCATCCCTCACAGTCCCCAGTTTGCACCCTTTGTACCCACTCTTCCCACAGTCCCCTCTTTGTACCCACATTACATCCCCCACAGTCCCACAGTTTCTACCCTTTGTACCCACTCTTCCCACAGTCCCTTCTTTGTACCCACATTACATCCCCCACAGTCCCACAGTTTGCACCCTTTGTACCCACGCGATCCCCCATCATATTTACATATTCGACCTCTCTCTCGCCACAGAATTCCCCCAGACCCCTACAGGTATATGCAAAAACTGAACCAGCTATAATTACATACAGGGTGTTTAAATAAATCTTATCCGAGTTTGCACGCCAGCCTAAGGTCTGTTTTTCATTCGACGTGGGTGCGATGCGAACCCGACGCGTGTTTTTCATTCCACTTCCCCTACTTTAGCGTCAACGCTGCGTCTTAAATCCCTGATGCGAGTCTCGAGTAGCTTCAGGTTCCGCCATATTGTAATTGTATTGAGGGAAATGAAAAATGTTTCGTAATTTCTCCTCTAGATGTCGTCATGTTTGTTGAATTTCCACATTTTACCCCCACTCCTGACGCAGAGTGAACGTCAAGTGGACGCCGCATCGATGCGGCGTAGGAATGAAAAACAGACCTCTAGTTAGCGTGGAAGGTAGCGCGCCTTCTCACAGCTTTCAGCTTCAGGTCGCAAGTTTGCTTTCCCGCCCGGGGCGGACTTCATCCTAAACAGATACGGTTTGTTCTCGGAACGGCTGGCTTTCTGCTATCCTGTCTACCTTATCTCTTCGTTTTAGGGACCATAAGACCTCTATAGTTCCCTCTATCAAACCTCTTCAAGGGGGGAAAAAATCCGAGTTTCCCGGGTGTCTTTTTCAGTCACCCTGTATATAACAGAAAGTGTTACACATGTGCATCACAAAGTAATATCAACATACGTAACACAAAGGAATACATACAGGGTGTTCTACCTCAAGCTGTCCCATGGGAAATTAGCAGTAAAATCAGTTTTTGGCTTGAGAAAAGTTACAGTATGTACCTAAACATTTTTTTTTTCATTCATACTTACCTAAGCAGGTGAAAAGCCCAATTTTGGCCAACTTTTTTTTTACGATGTTTCCCCCATTTTCATGTAGAACTCTAACTTTCCTTTTTCATTGGTTGTTGTGGATAGGAACACACCACATGCCTTCAGGCACACTCCATTTGTCAAGGGTCCGGGATTACCTTCTTTTTAGGCTGGCCATCCACTTGACTATCACGTAGACCTGAAAGGAACGCCTAAACAGGTGCGCCTGTTAGATCTACCTGATAGTGTATGGCAACAATAATACGTCTCTGAGGCGACCTGCCGGGTTTACCTGAATGGCCGGCCTTACTCTTTCTCTTGTTCTCTTTATATTCTAACTTCTTCGTTTCCTCCACCTCTTTCTCTCTCCTTCTTCTTCTCCTTGTTTATTAAGATTCATGTCGAAATTTTCAGCAGTTTGGTTTCGCTTTACACACTTCACCTAATAGTCAAATGTGTTCTGGTCTTGAATTTTCACTAAAAAAAAAAAAAAACAGTGAATAACAAAAACAGGATGGGTTTAACTTTCCGGGAACACCCTGTATATATTTAACAATTTACCCTGGCATACTCGCGGCGTTGCATTAATGGTATGCAAATTGCCCTCGTCTGGTCCGAATTCATTCTGGAATATCAAAGCCTCCAATTTGGGCCGGCCTTTTTGAGTTTTAACGAGAGGAATATGAGTTGCGGCCCGGAGAAACGTGTATTGCTGCCCCCGGCCCTCTTTTTCAAATGCAAGCCCTAAAGCCTGAGGCCTTTTCGGCCGTTTGTGTTAGGTTCTGACTTTCCTATTAGGGTTGTCAAGTTTTCGAGTTTCAGTGTGGACTCATTAAAGTAGGTACCTTTTTCATCCCTCCTTGGGTATGAAAAAGAGAAAAAATATCTAATGAAATTCCCAAAAAATTAATTAACGACGATTCCAATTTATTTAAAATTTTCGGGATCTTTGGCTGCTTCAATTAATGAAGAAAACGCACCTCCACCAATTATGTCACGGGGTTATTTGGCCCGTGGCGAGAGGATAAATGAAAACACTTCGATTGAGGAAATTAATGAACAGTTATTTGTTTTATTATGGGGTGATTTATTATAATGAGTAATATTTATTAAGTTAATATTAATTCAAGATGAGCTACTTGTTCATTTATTATTGAGACATTTGAACAAGATAGAATAGTATTCAAAATAGTCAAAGGTGATCCAAGACCCTGGGAGAATTAGAAGGAAAATGAAAGGTAGATCTTACCGTCAATAATAATCTGAGCGCCGGCCAAACACAGTCTGACGAGCCCTCCAGTGAGGAGCTCTCAGGTGCTGGCGAAATGGTTGATGGTTCTCCCACCACTTTGTGGTTGCTACTTCAGATCTTAGCTCACTGTATTTATTATGGTATAATGTAGTTATGCCGTCGAATGCACCAGGGCAAGGATAGGTATATCCTGTCAGTACTTATCTTTGGGAGAGGTTTGATAGAGGGAACTGTAACAACAGGGTGTTATCGTTTCGAATACGAAGAGAGGAGGACAGGATAGGAAAAAGGCAGCCGTTCCGAGAACGAACCTTATCTGTTTAGGATATAGGGATAGGAGAAAGGCAGCCGTTCCGGGAACGAACCTTATCTGTTTAGGATATAGTCGACCCCGGGCGGTAACAGCATAACTGTCATAATGTTCGCGAAGTGCGAAATTCTTTCCTTGAGCCCTAGGTAAGGTGAAAAAATTTGGACCGATTGCAATACTTTCATTACTAGTATAGCTCGCTATACTGTAGTAATAACGCGGTCAAACTTTCTTGACTTGGCGGGGCGGAGCGCTACCGCGCTCCTTAATATAATTAAGTATGGGCCCAAATTCGCACCATCGTCTCTTGTACATCTTCAACAATATTTCATGATATCCTGAACAATATTTCATGATATCCTGAACAATATTTCATGACAGGTCTTGTCCGATCCTCTTTCTTTTGATCTCCATGACACCCGTGGGACCAGGTGGGGCTGACAGCTCAACATTTTCCTTAGAAAAAAAAAAAAAAAAAAAAAATGTTTCAGTCTGATTTTTGAGCGAGAATGTGAAAAGGGGATGTAAGACCGCCAGCCTAGTTAGATTGGAGGGTTGAGCGTCTGCCTTGTAAGCGCTAGGCCGCGGGTTCGATTCCCGCCCGGCTGCATTTTATCTTATCTTAAGCAGATAAGGTTCGTTCTCGGAACGACTGGCTTTCTCCTGTCCTGTCTTCCTTCTCTCTTCGATTTCGGGACGATAAGACCTTGGCAATTCCAGTTTCCTCTTGTTCGCAATTGAAAAAACAAATCCTCTTTTGAAATTCTCACACACTCCACTGCATTCATACATATTCAATTCAGTCATATTAGCATGGTTATTAATTCTGGAGCCATCATCATCAGCATAGACTTTGTGTACATACAGAGAGAGGGGTTCAAAATTCTCATTTTGGCATCAATTTGGTGCGTTGCCAAATTGGTTTTGGTGTCTTGTATTCTTCCTCTCGTTTTCTATTCTTGATTTTTTTTCGCGTCCTCCTCCTCTTCTTCTTTTTGTTCTACATAGATTTTTGATTCTTTTTTGTGCGAACTAAGAGGAGCACTGCTCAAAATACGATGAATTATCCTTGGAACAAAAGGCAAGTAAACGAAATAGCCGAAGAAGGATAAATACCGTCTTTTTTCACGGTACGAAACAGAATAGCGACAAAGCATTTTCTCTTTCCATGTGAACCATGTATTTTACCTTTGTACTGTCTTGTTCTTCCAAGAAGTAGGCCTTTTTTCCGAGTCCCAAACTGGGGCACTTCAAGTAATGTGCTTGTATCCTTGGACTACGGGAGGGAGTGAATGTAAATTTGCACAGCTCTGTCCCAGAGGGACTGTCATGTTCATGTTTAACATAGTGTAGCTTTGTTTGTATGTTCCAAAGAGATGCGTCTGGGAGTCTGTAGGTTACGGTCAAACTACAAAAGTGTAGCTTTGTTTGCATGTTCCAAAGAGATGCGTCTGGGATTCTAGGTTACGGTCAAACTGCAAAAATTGATAGAGAGAAGAGAAAACTGTTACAATGGAGGTCTCATGATTCCGAATTCCGAAATCGATAAGAGAACGAGGACAGGGTTGGATAAAGGCAGCCGTTCCGGGAACGAACCTTTTCTGAAAACCTGCTGAGGACGAACCTTATGTGTTCAGGATAGTTTTTAGTGCCAAAACACGTTTTGAGGTCTCTAGAGCCTAAATCCAAAGTTTCAGCCATTGGTCCGTGTGTGTGTCTGTCTGTCTGTTCGTCTGTAAACAAAATATCTCGAGAACGGTATTAGCTAGAGACTTGAAATTTGGCATACAGCTGTCAAATGTGACAAAGATGCGACACGAAACTTTTGGTTAAGATAGGTGCTGCGGTTGGCGGTATTTTTACCGCTTTTTGCAGTTTTCGACCGTTTTTTGGCGGTTTTCAGCTATACTGACTAAACGGTTAGAGATATTGTAAAAGTTACTATAGAACATAAAAATAAGCATCATTCAATAAGATAAGGAAAGTCTTGTGATGTTCACCCCAGATTTTTTACAGACTTCTTTTGAGACGCAAGCTTTTGAGGTCAACTTAAATACTGCTAAGTGGTTTAAAGACTTTAAAGTTAATTCTTATTATTTTAGATATTTGATAACTATAACTGGTAAGGTCTTATAGTCCTGAAAGTTAAGAGAGCAGGAAGACAGGATAGGAGAAAGCCCTATCTATTGAGGATAAAATTCGCCCCCAGGCAGGAATCGAACCACCGATCTAGCGCTTACAAGGCAGACGCGCTACCCTTCAAGCTAACTAGGCTTTATTTCTCCTTTGTTTTTCCGAGAAATAAAATTTTCTCTGTCTCTGCCGCCAAACATTTTGGCTGATTAGGTGACAAAAACAGAAACAGGAAAATAATAATGTTGAGATATAAAAAGAGGGTAGAAGGAAGGAAGATTGGGAGAGAAAGAGGAGAAAGAAAGAGAAGTAAGAGAGAAAGAGGTGAGATAGAGGGAGGAAGAGAATATTTTGATAGTCTTTAATGACAACCCGAAAACAATAAAAAGATAAAAATAAAAATCTTTTCTTTACTGTTAACTGTTAAGCTTGTTGACCCGTGGTGTGACAAACGGTCTTATTTAAGGAGCAAGGGTTAGGTAGCGCGCAAAATCTGTTACAGGGGATAAACTAAAGCCTCGTCCACATGAATATACACTCTATACAGCAGTTGAAAATTTATGTCTGTCCGTCTGTAAACAAAATATCTCGAGAACGGTATTAGCTAGAGACTTGAAATTTGGCATGCAGCTGTCAAATGTGACAAAGATGCGACACGAAACTTTTGGTTAAGATAGGTGCTGCGGTTGGCGGTATTTTTACCGCTTTTTGGCAGTTTTCGACCGTTTTTTGGCGGTTTTCAGCTATACTGACTAAACGGTTAGAGATATTGTAAAAGTTACTATAGAACATAAAAATAAGCATCATTCAATAAGATAAGGAAAGTCTTGTGATCTTCACACCAGATTTTTTACAGACTTCTTTTGAGACGCAAGCTTTTGAGGACTTTGAGGTCAACTTAAGTACTCCTAATACTAAGTAGTTTTAATCTCGTCATGAGCTTTTTTACGGTCTGTAGATTGGTTTAAAGACTTTAAAGTTAATTCTTATTATTTTAGATGTTTGATAGAGGGAACTATAATTGGTAAGGTCTTATAGTCCTGAAAGTTAAGAGAGCAGGAAGACAGGATAGGAGAAAGCCCTATCTACCTATTGAGGATAAAATTCGCCCCCGGGCAGGAATCGAACCAGCGATCTAGCGCTTACAGGACAGACGCGCTACCCTTCAAGCTAACTAGGCTTTATTTCTACTTTGTTTTTCCGAGAAATAAAATTTTCTCTGTCTCTGCCGCCAAACATTTTGGCTGATTGGGTGACAAAAACAGAAACAGGAAAATAATAATGTTGAGATATAAAAAGAGGGTAGAAGGAAGGAAGATTGGGAGAGAAAGAGGAGAAAGAAAGAGAAGTAAGAGAGAAAGAGGTGAGATTGAGGGAGGAAGAGAATATTTTGATAGTCTTTAATGACAACCCGAAAACAATAAAAAGATAAAAATAAAAATCTTTTCTTTACTGTTAACTGTTAAGCTTGTTGACCCGTGGTGTGACAAACGGTCTTATTTAAGGAGCAAGGGTTAGGTAGCGCGCAAAATCTGTTACAGGGGATAAACTTTGTAGTTTCCGATGATATCTTCTTCCTTTATTGCTTATGACTTCATCATATCATCATATTTTCCTTCTTACGTTCTTTCCTCTGGCTTGTTTCTTTCTGCATCTTCTTTTGGTTGTTCTTTACAAACTCTGTTATCTTGGTGTGTTCTTTTAACACTTTTGTCTCGTAGTTTGTAGTTTCCGATGATATCTTCTTCCTTTATTGCTTCTATAGCTTCATCTCTCCTTCTTTCTTCTAGTTGGCTTCTTTTATTTTTTCTTCTGGCTTTCTCCTGTTTTTCTTTCGGCTTTTTCTTACAGTTTTACAGGCAGCCTTGTAAGCTTGGAAGGTAGCCCCCCCGCAACTTCATCCTAAACATGTAGCGTGTGTTCTAGGAACGGTTGGCTTTCTTATATCCTGTCCTGCTCTCAGAACGATAAGACCTCCGTTGCTACAGTTCCGACTATTTTACTGGCGTTACAAGCTAGGCATCACAAATAAGGCACTTAAAAATCAGTCTTGCATTTTTCATTTCATCGGATCTCACACACCATCTTGTGTTCCGTTTATTCTGAAAGCTATAAAACCTATCTGGAGCACAGGAAACCCCGAACAACCCGTGAGAATAGTATAACCCTCCCTTTAACCCAATTTTTCCTTCTCTTAACCCTATTTTTACTACCCTTAAACCTTCCTTTTCTCCCTTAACCATCTTCATCCTCTCTATCCTCCTTTCCCATTCTCCTTGACTACCCCGTTGACCCTGTCTTTATCCCCCCTTAAACCTATGTTTTACTCCCCTATCCTTTCTTTTCTCTCTTGAACCTCTGTTCTTCCTTCCCTTATCTGACTTTACCCTTCCTACTAGTTCCTACCCGTCTTGACTTTTCTCTTGATCCTGTGTTTAACCCTTCTTCTATATTTTACCCTCTTAAACCTCTTCTCTCTCCCTTAACCATCTTTACCCTCCTTTTGCCCGTCTTAAACCTCTCTTTACCTTCTTTTTAACCCTCTGTACCCTATAACTAGCTTTAACTCAACTCCCCCTCGATCCCGTCTTGAAACCTTCTTTTCCTTTAACCCACTCTATCCTCTGTTAACCCCTCTATCTTCCCTAACCCTCTTAAACTCCCCCTTAGCCCTCTTAAACCTCTTTCATCTGTATCTTCTACCCTCTTCCTCCGTTTTCACCTCGTCTTAACCCTCTCTATTCCCCCCTTAACCCTCTTAAACCTCATCCATCTGCTATATCCTCTTCCTCCGTCTTCCACCTCGTCTCTAGAAGATTTTCCCGAGGATTTCCGTGCACGTCTTGGCTGGAACGTGAAAATGTATTTTCCACTCAATTTGTGAAGCTCTTAAACTAGGAAGAGGAGAGAGAGGGAACTTCACTTCACTTCACTTCGCTAGTATGTGGATTGAGGAGTGGGAACTTGGCTACGCTATGGGGAGGTAGGAGAGGGAACTTGGCTTCACTTCGCTTCGCTAGATATGTAGGTACTGTGGAAATAGGAGGGAGGGAACTTCACTTCGCTATCGCTAGTAGGTATCTGGAGAGGAAAGGGAACTTCACTAGTAAGTAGGTACTGTGTAGTTGTCTGGTACATAATGTAAGGTAACATCATACATCGGGTATCCGTACGGTTTGCCGTCCGTACAGGGCGGTCTGGAAAGCGAGAAACACCGATATTATCGCACGAAAGTTGGAAACACCGGCATAGTTAGTTTGGAGGGTAACGCGTCTACCTCGTAAGCGCTACCCTCCAAGCTCGCGGGTTCGATTCCCGCCCAGGGCGAACTTTATCCTAAACAGATAAGGTTTGTTCTCGGAACGGCTGGCTTTCTCCTATTTCAAACCTCGCACGGAGGGAGGAGGAAGGGAGACAGAGAGCTTAGATGGAATAGAAGAGAAAAAGGATAATAAAGGGGAAAGTGAGAGGGAGAGAGAGAGGCAGAGGGAGGTGGAAGAAAAAACACAAAGAACAAAATTTATTTTTTAGGGAAAGAAAAGTAGAAAGATTTGGGAGAGAATGAAAGTAGTTTATACTGTTTATAACCTTTACTTTTTTTTACTACTAACATCATCATTTCAAATTTACTGTCCCCTCTTTCCTTCTCGCTCCCTCCCTTTTTCTCTAATGTCTCTCCCCTCTATCTCTCGCTCTTTTTCTTCCCCTCTTTTCTTCCTTTCTCTCTCTCCCTCTCCACTGATTTTCAAATATTACGGAGCTCTTAAAAATCGTTTGGATTTCCAATGAGGAACTTGTCCCTCGTCATTGTCAGTCTCTTTTTGACAGTCATGGTAGCTGCTCGTCGTCCATTCTAAATACCTACTGAATAAACTACACAAACTTTTTTATCGTATAACTTCTCAGCATTATCATAAAACAGGAACACATGTTAGTAGTAAGTTAATCTGTAGGAAACAAATGTACTCGAGTACATGGAAGTTACTTATTTATTTATTACACACAACAGGCACTCTTGCAAAGCTTTATAGCACAGTGGTTCTTAACCTCTTCGAAATTCCATGACCTGTGGGACCATATCACAAAGTGTAGTATTCGCTTGCAATAATAATAGTGCTTACTTATACTGCTCGAATAGGACAAGATAAAGAAAACATATTTTCCCTTTACTAGTTCCTACAGCAGTAGGCTACTACCATTATTGTGGTCAAATTTCCGAACTATGTTAAGGATAAAATTCTATACCTCAACTGAACTCGAAGTCACGCCCTCCTGATTACCAGGCGAGCAAGACCACTACACCGCGGAGGTTATAGCCTGTCAATCAACTACCTGACACTCCTGACAGACGAGATCAATTAGTCCTTTTGAGTAGCGACTAAGTAGAGCTTACAAGGACCTATAGCTAGTATTTAGTCACATACATAGCTAGGATAAGTACGTACTAAAGTAAATAGGTACATAAATAAGGTATATGAGAACATAAATAGGTATTCAATACCCTTGGTGATAGCTTTATAGAGCTTATAGACTTTATACATAAAAGATAAACACGACAGCTTGGTACTCTTAACGTGATATGAAGGAGGTACGAAGTAAATAAATAAGGAGAAGAAGAAGAGCTGAAAAAGAAAACGAAGGAGAAAAAGAAGCAACATAATCAGGGAAAAGGCGACGAAAGAATAAGAGAAAGAAGAAAGAGAAGATGAAGTCAACGAAGAAGAAGACTAATACGGTACATAAATAAGGTATATGAGAACATAAATAGGTATTCAATACCCTTGGTGATAGCTTTATAGAGCTTATAGACTTTATACATAAAGGATAAACACGACAGCTTGGTACTCTTAACGTGATATGAAGGAGGTACGAAGTAAATAAATAAGGAGAAGAAGAAGAGCTGAAAAAGAAAACGAAGGAGAAAAAGAAGCAACATAATCAGGGAAAAGGCGACGAAAGAATAAGAGAAAGAAGAAAGAGAAGATGAAGTCAACGAAGAAGAAGACTAATACTGGATTTCACCAACGACTTAATGAGAGATTTAACTAATGGGAGAATTTTTAATCATCCAAAAAAGAGTTTTCAGTGATCCAAAAAGGAGGAGTTTTTGAAAACTCCTGTTTGGATCATGAAAAACACCTTTTTTTATCATTGAAAATTGTCCCATTAGTTAAATCTCTCATTAAGTCGTTGGTGAAATCCACCATTAGAATAAAACGAAGCACAAGAAGGCGAAGACGAAGAAGAAGAAAGCGACGAAGGAGGAAAAGAAGAAGTGCAAGAGGAAGAAGAAGGTGAAGGCGATGAAGGAGGATAGAAGAATAAGACGAAAAAGAAAACGAATAAGAAGAACTAAAAGAAACTGAAGAACCAACGACACCTACTTAGTGACATACTTAAGTTTCAAAAGTCGTACGTCGTAACCTATCCCACAGCAGTATACCTTTTACGATAACTTTTCTTTTTACAGTCGAATGAAATAAAGTTGAAAGTTGAATATGTTTTTTGTTCTCACGTTTCAACCGAATTGAACGATTTTTCATTCAGTTTTCTTGGTATTTTGAAGTGATAATCTATTATCTTCTGAACTTTTGCATGTTCTCTTGCATACATTGTTCTCAGAGATTTAGTTTTGGTTTTTAGATCCTCCAGGGTTGATCCAGGCACATTCAAGTTTCTCAAAATTTAATTATGAGCGTTTAGTTTAGCATCTCTATTACGATAGATTTACCTATTCTTTTCGGAAATTCCAAAGGCACTCAAGTATTTGATATTGATCCCAAAACTCTAGTGTAATTTTAGTTGATCACTTATTCATTATCAAATATATTTGTTTTTGTTTAAAAATTAAAAATATCTTTGTTAATTTATTAAAATATTGATTTCCCACATATTCAAATGATCCGCGAACCTGAAAAGTTGAAAGAACAATAGTCGTGTTCAACAAAATATTAGAGGTGGTTTAATATTTGTTGAACGACTAAAAAGTTGAACAGTTTTGTTGAAAGGAAGGTTCACACGTCATTTTTCATGCCACTTTCAACTTTTTGTTGAACAACTCTGAGTTGAACGACTAAAAAGTTGAACGTGAGAACCCCACTTTAGCCGAGCAATCTGAACATTGAAACAGTTTGTATTTTCATTGAAACAGTGTGTATTTTCATACATATTCATACAATTCATTCAGTCAGATACATATGGGTAGGTACATGTGTATATTATTTCACCAGTGGCGACTCCTTCATGTAAGCTAGGGCATCATTTCCTCTCTTTACGGTTTTACCCTCCTCCCCTGACTTACCACCGAAAATAGTAGTTAAGTGATTCAACCTGGATTCTTAAGGCCGGTCATTAACTATCAGGTAGACCTGCCAGGCAAGCCTGAACCGATGCGCCTGTCAGGTCTACCTGTGATGGTGACTGGCCGGCGGCTAAGGGTCGTAATTATGAACAAAATTCTGGCTCTAAAGCTGCGCTTAAGCCTCAATTACAAACATCCTATGGTCCAAAATTTGTTTTTGCCAGCCTAGTTAGCTTGGTTGGTAGTGCGTCTGCCTTGTAAGCGCTCGGCCGCGGGTTCGATTCCCGCCCGGGGCGGATTTTATCCTGATGGGATAATGTTCGTTCTCGGAACGGCTGGCTTTCTCCTATCCTGTCTTCCTTCTCTCTTCAATTTCGGGACGATAAGACCATAGCAGTTACAGTTCCCTCTGTCAAACCTCTTAAAAAAAAAAAAGATGTTTACCTACCATGCTGGCACCGGTCGCTATGCGCATTTATATTACATAGCTACTCATTTTCCTCACGAGGCTCAATAGGCCTCGCAACAGCTAGTCACGGAATCAATCATTTGTATGATACAAATTTTTTTGACCCCGTCGGGAATCGAACCCGGGTCTTCCGCGTGCAAGGCGAGCGCAGTGACCACTACGCCAAGAGAGCTGACTGAAAATTGTAAATACACTCTTTCATGAAAAAAAATAAAAAATAGCTTCTTAAATTTTTACTTCCCACGGGGCTGAGGTGACTATTTCCCATCTGTTAGGATAAATTTCTCCACGAGCGGGAATCGAACAGTCGAAAGTTCTTACCTCATAGAACAGGTTGGGTCTGTTGAACGGGGCCTTGATGACAACACAGCCCTCTATCTGCAGCATTTTCTGTACGTCCAACATAACCTTGGTGGTGGCTGTGGCAGTGAGACCTAATATAGGAACGTCGGGAAACATGGTCTTCAATATGGACAGGTATTGATAGTCTGTGAGGGTAGAATAGAATAGAATAT